>NW_021436336.1:0-77076 GCF_001605985.2 Dendrobium catenatum | reverse complement strand
ATCTTCTAAGATTTAGATCTAAATTGATCCTCAATACTAGGGCATGTTTAATTAGTAGCACCTATGATTTGATTTAAGTAGGATTTCATAAATCATTTAAATTCGAATTTCGGAAATCCTGAAGGGTCTAAATCCTAAAAACTAGTTGGAAACATTCATAATAAATCTTAAACCATCATATGCGACTTTTTGACTATAGAGTGAATTTAACAAGTGGGTTTTTCTTTTGGAGTCAATGGATTTTGTAAATCCTACAAAAACACAATTTTGGATATCTGGGATTTAGCATGAAAAGGCAGAATTTTTCGTCTACGGCAACTTTCATTTGCCGTGAGATTTGGTTTTGCATTTTAGGCCGTTTGGCTGGATTTCTCTCAAATCTAGCCTAAATCTTGATGCTAAACCCTAAACCCCCCACTAGATATCACATTTAAAATTACATTGCTAGGAGATCTACTCAAATGAAAACCTTTAAACTCTAATGTTGACCTCCATTGTTCAAGTTTACCTTAACTTCGTCTCTACTCTTATCAGCAAGAAGAAAATCATCAGCAAAAAGCATACAATAGGTTACATCCTCTTGCAAATGTATGGTAAGAACATCCATGGCTAAAGCAAAAAATACATCCATGGCTAAGGCAAAAAAGATATATTATTAAACCTAATCATCTATGTAATCCAACTGAAATAGGAAAAAATATTATCAAAAGAAACGAAAAAAAACCTTCCGTCCGAAGATGAACGACCGTCGGCAAAGTACGGTGACTATCGGCAAAGTCCGAGGACCGTCGGCGACGTCGATCCACGGTGAGCGACGGAGGGCGACGAGCGAAACAGGCGAGGTGAGAGAACGGAAGGAAACAAATGAGCGACCATAGGGGCTCGATCTAAAAAAATAGGGCTCTAACCGGCAGATTTTTCGGCGTCACCTCCGCTGGAAACATCTCCAGTGCAACATGCGCCGATTTTATTTCGTTGAGTTTAAATACACCGGTGCAATATCCGCCTGTCATTGCGCCGGTGATTTTCCACTGTAACGTGCGACAGAACTAGTTCAATATTTGTTTATGCCGGCGCATTTACCGGCGCAATGGACACCGGCAAACTTCTGGCGTATGTTGCGCCGGAAAATGCGCCGTAGAGTTTCCGTCGCAGCAATGCGCCGTTACCTGTGCCGTTCGTACCGGCGCATAATATTCCGCCGGAAAATCCAACGATAATCGCGTGTTTTCCCGTAGTGATCAAATATAGAACTGATCCAATTATCCCCTATACTTTTTTTGATCTACTGATTTTCCATTAGGATCCTTATCTAATTGGATGGTAGAGATCATGAGTATATTAATTGCTTTAGAATTTTTCATCTCACACTTTTTTAGAATATCCTTGATATATTTACTCTAATTAAAAGATGTACCATCATCCCTTTACGTTACAATAAAACCAAGGGAAAATATCATCTCTCCTATCATACTCATTTCAAACTCTCTACTAATATTTTTTGAAAATATTACAATGATTTTTATTAGTTGATCCAAATAATATGTCATCCACATATATTTAAATAATAAGTAGATAATCTCCTACTTTTATTAGGAATAGGGTGGTATCTACACTACCCTTAACAAAGAATCTATCTAGGAGAAATGTGTTAAGTCTCTCATATGATGATGTAGGTGCTTGCTTCAACCCATACAAAGCATTTTTTTAATTTGTACACATGATTTGGAAAGGTTGGATTTTTTAAATCTAAGGGATTGTTCTACATAAATATCTTCCTTAATAATCTCATTTAGGAAAGAACTCCTTACATCCATTTGATATAATTTCAAATAGCTAAAGTAAGCAAAGGCTAACAACACTCTAATGGCTTCTAACCTAGCTACAGGGGTAAAGGTCTCCTTAAAATCAATATCTTCAATTTTATTATATCACTTATCTACTAATCTGACTTTATTTTTAATCACTATTCTAAAATCATTCATCTTATTTTTAAATACCCATTGGGTACCTACTATACTTTGGCCAATAGATAAGCTAGCCAACTCCCATACATTATTTCTAACAAATTAGTTTAACTCTTCTTGTATATCTATGATCCATAATTCATCAGATAGGGCCTGATCTACACTTATGGGTTCTACCATAGAGATGAATGCAAAATGACTAATATCCTTTTTAAGTCCATTCCTAGCTCTCATTCCTACAAATGTATCTTCTAAGATGAGTTTCTAGGATGACTAGATGAATATCTCCATTCTATAAGCAATGTCTACTAAGGTTCTTCTTTATCTCCTAGTTCAACAAATTCTACTCCTTGGACAACTTATATCTCCTCTTCTTCTTTAAACCTAGGCTCACAAGATTCATCAAATTTATCAAATACTGCATGGGTTTACTCCTCTATAACTAAAGTCCACTTATTAAAGATCCTATAAACTTTACATATAGAGGAATAAACTAAGAAGACTCCTACATCAAATTTGAGATAAAATTTTTTAGAGGAGATTTTTTATTTATAAGAATGAAGCACTTACATCCAAAGACATGAAGACGTGAAAGATTGGGTGTCCTACCCTTAAGTAGCTCAAATGGTGTCTTCTTGAGTTTTGATCTAACATTTATCCTATTATAAATATAACAAATAGAATTCATTGCTTATGCCCAAAAAATATCTTGGTAGAGAATTTTCACCTGACATTATTCTAGCAACTTCCACTAATATTCTATTCTTTCTTTCTACTATCTCATTCTACTGAGGGGTCTTAGGAGAAGAAAAGTCATGTTCAATTCCTAACTCCTTACAAATGGATTCAAACTTATCATTTTTAAATTCTCCATCATAATCACTATAGGTAATATATATTTAATATCCTAATTTTCTTTGAATTCAAGTGGAGAATGTCTTAAATTCTTTAAATAATTCACTTTTATAAGATAAAAATATAACCTAGGTTAATCTAAAGTAATCATTAAATATTACAAATCCAAAGGTTTTCCCACCTAAGGTGACTGTACTAACAGGCATAAATAAGTCTATATGCAAGATCTCTAGTGGCTTAGAAGTGGTATTGTCCTTAATAGAATGAAATGATGATTTGAATTATTTTCCTAATTGGTAGGCATCATTATAGGCGGTCCTTAGAGAATTTTAACTTGGGTATGCCTCTAACTAGGTCTTTTAAGTTATTTTCTTAAGTGTCTTCATGTTAGAATGACAGAGTCATCTATGTCATGGACAATAATTTTCACAGATAAAGCATTTGAATAACCAACACAATTCAAATTAAGCTTGTAAACATTATCTTTTTTTTCTTTCTAAAATAATTTTCTTATTTAAACAAATCAAACATTTAGTAGATAGAAATTTTATATCCACTACAAGAAAATCTATCATTATCATTGGACTATCTAGTAGATAAACATGCACTGGAAATAGCGGCAGACTAACTGGCGGAATATGCATTGGTAACTTTACGTCAAAATTTCCAGCAAAATTTCCACCTTTATATTATCGACATATATTCTGCAAGTTTTTTTCATAAAATATTAAATATTTTGGCATAATTTATCTCTAACATTACCGACAAAATCACCAATGTAAATCACGACTGCTTACTTAAACTCAAATATTTTCCGACGTAATATCCACCGGTAACATTACTGACTGATAATCCACCAAAATGTTCGATGGAAAGAGCCCTATTTCGTTCGCTCTTCTATCTTTCTTCTCATTTATTTTCCTCTTCATTTTAGTTCACTCTGCTCGTGTCTAAGACATGCCTAAAATGCTACCGCCATTGTGACATGTCCCTCACCGACATTCACCATCAAACTTGACCACATTCGTGGCCTTCTGTTGCCTAAGTTCATTGCCTCTATTCTGTGTATTACCAAAAGTTACCGCCTTCATTCCTTCTATTGCCAAAGTTCATCAATAATATCTTTTTGCTTGGTGTATGGATTTTGTTAATAATATTCTTTTTATTGATGAGTTTAGAGAGGGATTTGATATGACTATTTTTAGTTGAGATTAATATCATTTTGCTTTAGTTATGGATGTTCTCACTAGACATTTGTAAGAGAATGTACCTTGGTGTATGCTTTTTTTATGATATTCTTCTTGCTGATAAGAATAGAGAGGCAATTGAAAGTAAACTTGAATTATGTAGGTCAACCTTAGAGTCTAAAGGTTTTCACATAAGTAGATCTAAAACTTTATATATATATACATATATATATATATATATATATAGTGTAATTTTAGTGGTAATAGACATAGTTGAGGGATTATGACTTTAGACGATAAAGTCATTAATAAAACTATATGTTTTTTATATCTTTGATCCATTTATGGTAAAAAAGATGGGGATATTATCACTAGAATTCAAGTTGGATGATTGAAGTGGAGGAATGCATTGGGCCTTGTTGTGTGATAGAAAAGACCCCCCTCAAACTAAAGGGAAAATTATATAAGATGTAGGTGAAACCTGTAATGCTGTATAATGCAGAAAATTGGCCATTAAACGATAAGAATAATATTAAGTTAGGTGTTGTAAAGATGAAGATGCACAGGTGGATGAGTTGTGGATTTACCCTTATAGGCAGGATACGAAATGAGCATATATGTGAGAAGGTTGAAGTAGCTCTAGTGGAAAATAAGATTATAGAGAGGCACCTTGGATGGTTTGGTCACATAAAATGAAGGCCTTCCGAGCACGCTAAGTCTCTTTGTATTTCCCCTAAATAGAGGCTATCAGATTTTCATTGACAGGGGATTTATGTAAAATTAAACTTCATCTATTTTCCTTCAATAAATATTACAATAATATCCAACATATTCATATTATATGTAGGCTATATTATGGATATCATAAATCAAAGAAGTTGGATGCAAAACCGATTGACACAATGATAAAAGACATTAACGAATGTATTCAATAAATGGGTGAATTTTTTTTATTTAGATAGTTTCTTAACTGCTCAGTCTAATCTTAGATGGAAAGTCCTATTGCTTATGTTCTAAATATAAAAATCAAGTGCACCTAAGCCTAGATAACACAACTATTGATCTATACCGTAGAGGCTTCATGCCATAATATTGATATTAGACTTCTCATGGTGTGTATGCGACATTTTGATTCTCGATGCAGCCCATCAATAAGTTCTAATATAGCTGAGGAAGAAAATATCCAACCTGATCTTGAGGATTTAGTTTATGATGCAACTGAGCATAATTTGAATAATATATAAAATAGTCACATAATAAGGAGACACAAAATTTTTAGGATTTATTACATGCTTCCTAACAATTAATTTGTAAGGGGTGCACCACTCATTAAGAGTTATCATTGTTGTTAAGATATTAATTATCAAGATAGAATATAATGTCCCCCATGAATGTTTTAATTAATTTATTGGTATGCTTAAGGAAACCAACCCAGCAAATAACATAATTCTTATAGATTTATATCGGACTAAAAGGTTAGTTTCTAAACTTAATTTGACATACATAAAAAAAGATTGTTGTGTTAATAGATGCATATTATTCTATAAAAATGATCAATCAAAGAGTGCATGCCATTATTGTAATGCACCAAAATTTAAACCAAACTCTATCACAGAAAAAAAGATAAAGGAAGTACCGGCCAATAAGATGTTTTACTTACATATACCTAGACTACAACGGTTATATGCATCAATAAAATCTTTTGCATGTATGAGATGATAAAATAAACAAATCATGTAAGAAGGTGTTATTACATATCCATTAGAAACAGATGCCTAAAAACACTTTGACCTTAAAGATCCCACCTTCACCACAAAATTAAGAAATGTAAGATTAGATTTATGCATAGATGATTTTACTTCATTTAGCATGTCTGCTTCACCTTACTTATAATGGCCCGTGATACTCACTACATATAATCTTCCCTCAGAGTTTTGTATGACTACTCTTTACATATTTCTGATGCTTATCATTTCAGGGTCACATAATCTAAAAGAAAATATTGATGTATTCTTATAATCATTAATTAATGATTTAAATTAATATATTATGAGAAGAGAGAGTTAGTACATATGATATATCTACTAAACAAAACTTTATTATGAGTGTAGCATTATTTTGGATAATTGGTGACTTTTCTGTGTACGGTATGCTCTCAGATTGAAATACTTCTAATAAGTTAGCTTGTCCATATTGTATGGAATATACATAGTCATTAACTTTAAAGAATAGAGAGAAGAACACTTGGTTTGATTGTCATCTCATGTTCTTACCTACAGGTCATCCTTTAAGAAAAAATAAGGATGCTTTTGTTAAAAATAAAATGATGATGTTGCAGCATCCTCCTAGATTAACTAGTGAAAAAATATTTAAAAGAGTAAGGTCCATGCCCTTAATAGTGGATTCTCTAATATTAGCTTATTTTAAATTACTAGGGTATGGTGTCAACCATACTTGGATCAAAAATAGTATCTTTTGGTCATTTCCATATTAGAGGATAAATGTGATCAGACGTAACTTGGACGTGATGTATATAGAGAAAAATATTTTTGATAACATATTTAATATAGTCATGAACATCAAAGATAAATTCAAAGACAACATAAAAGCATGGATGGACTTAAAGGTGATTTGTAGGATGAAAGCATTAGAATTGAAGAATGGTAGAAATGGAAAATTTATCATACCAAAAGCTCCTTTCACCTTGACTTTAGAGCAGATATGAGTAGTTTATGAATAAGTGAAGACTCTACGAGTACCTGATGGATATTTTTCAAATTTAAGTAGAAGTGTTGACATTAGATCAAGGAGATTATTTAATTTGAAAAGTCATGACTATCATATCTTTATGAAATGTCTACTAACAACTACTTTTAGTTATTTATCAAATCAAATTTTAAAGCATTTGATCAAGCTAAGTATCTTCTTCAAGAATTTATGCTCTTCAAAATTAAATGCAAAGCACTTGATTCTTATGGAGCAGCATATCCCTTTGATTATGTGTAAACTTGAGTAAATATTTTCTTTAGTTTTTTTTTACTCTATGGAACATCAATCCATAAATTTACCATATAAGGCTACAGTCGATGAAACTAATCAGTATCGATGGATGTATCATTTTGAGAGGTGCTAAAAATAAAACACATCTTAAAGGCTCAATACATGAATCATATTTAATGTACGAGATAACCAAGTTTTGATCATATTATTTTGAAATAGTGTCATAATCAAGCTAAAATAATACGCCTCAAAATATGGGTAAATCCTCAAATATGTATTTAACGGAAGTGGTGAAATCATAGGCGCTAGCACCATGTGCTATTTGACTGATAAGGATATGAGAGTTGCCACATTATATGTCTTGCTTAACTTTGATGAAGTTGAGTCATATCTTGAGTAAGTATGACTTAGCTTGCTTATAAATTTTCACTCATAAATTTTGATTTAAACCTTAATGTTTGTAGGAGTATCATTGATGGTTTGAATATATCAGAACCAGTAGAAGTCCGAAGATAGTGAAAATAGAATTCTCTAATTGGTTTAAAAATGTGGTATATATTTTGACTATTCATTTCAATTAATATGTCTTTAATTAGTTAATAAATATGCTAATAATATATTTTATCTATTAATTAGGTGAGCACTCATGACAATGATTTATAGTATCAAGGGTTACTTGATCTAGCTTGGGAACCAAATATAGTAGTGAAATATTATCCAATTTTTTTGGTTAATGGGTATGAATTCCAAATAAAATTTTGATGTGAAGGTAGGAAGACAAAATATTCTAGTGTATGTGTAAGAGAGAACACCCATACATGTGATGATTCTGAGTATTACGGGGTATTACAAGAAATATTATAGTTGGAATATACTGGTCATTTAGAGCAATTTGTATTTATTCAATTATAAGTGATTTAATCAAGTATAGAAAAGAGGTACAAGAATACATCCACTTTATAATATAATATAAGTTAAGCGGGGTAGGAGATATTCAAGTTTAACCCATTTATCTTTGCTAACCAGGCTTTCCAAGTCTATTTTGTTAACTATCCGACTAGATTATGTGGTAAATAAAATTGGCTCATGGTTATGAAGACCAAACCCATAAGAGTAATTAAGAAAACTACATCAATTCCACAAGCACATCAAGAAGAGTTTATGTCAAACTTAAAAGATATTGCTAACAATGTGAATGATCAAATTACAATTAATTAAAGTATGTTACAGTTAGAGGAAATAGATTTAAATATAGAGGAAAGTCTTAAAAAATCTGATAGTGATGTAGATGTTTCATCATATAAAAGTGAATCAAAATAATGTAAATGATTTTTGACAATCAATTATGAATCAATAATTTAAACTAATAATATAATTTATCTTAAAAGAATGACAATAGTTAGTTTATTTACTTTATTATTGTTTTACTTTTTTTTTAATTACTATGATATTTTATATTTAATGTTTACTATAATTTCTATTGCTAATATTTCATAAATTCTTTTTACAAATAGCTTCAGGTGATGACGTCATAAGAAGATGACTAGTGGCTCACCCAACATGTTCATACGTACTGAGGGTACCTCTTCATCTCAGCCTTCCACCTAGAGTCAGTCTAGCCCTCCTTTACCTACTCCTGTAGCTAGTAGCCCAAATTTCTACTCACAACACCCCTCTTTCCTTCACTAGAAGTCATGCAGAGTACTCCCTTCTACCTTTACTATTCACCCCCACCTTCTCATAGTGTCTCTCCTACTTATTCATATCCATCTATTACCGCCATACATCCCCACCACCCCTCAGCTCACTATAGGTGGACCTTCCACCCCTTATGCGGTAAAGCAGATGACAAAGAGTCGCATGTTGATTAAACCTGATGATGACACATATGTACTTATTATATTGTTAACATATAATTAAAATTGAATAAATTTTTTTGTCACCTAATATATTTATTATAGGTTTCATCCATCAAAAATTATATTATATATATATATATATATATATATATATAATATATATATATATATATATATATATATATATATATATAATATATATATATAAGAAATATAATAGAAGCATGTATGATGTTCCTTATATTTTTTAGAAAAAGTGACGAAAGAAGTGTGAGACATATGGTTTAGAGAGTTTGAGGTTAGTTATTACATAAATATATTTTGTATTATATTTTTTTTACTTAAGCTAATATAAATTTATATTCTATATTACATGTTTTTAAATGTAGAAAGATTTTTATTGGTTACCCAAGAATAATGATAAAATTAGAAAAAAAAATTTATAAGCATGGGTTAATTCGATACATCTTTACAGACATTAGAAATTAGGCCGAGCGGCCACTCTAGATGGTGAGAGTGTACGAGTTAAGTTGAACAGTGCTTAGGGTAGCCCATAGTATAGTAGGATGAGGGACCAAAATAGGTAGAATAGAGCTTCTGATAATGGGGGCATGGGAGTGCTCCCTTCATAATGGGGGTTTAGTTCCATATATTGAGCACATGCGATATTTGGTAAAGAATTTTAAAAGATTTTAATAATTTACTTTAAAATAAATACTAATATAAGTCTATTATAGAAAGAGGCACTTGGTAGAGAATCGATCTCTATTGAATTGCATAGTCATACCTACAAACGGTAGGAGGACTAGTAATAGATTGATGAGCAAGTGATGAGAGCCTATATAAGTTAAATGTTTTTGATGTAATATCTAAATTGCTTAAATTTTTATTAACTTTCATAGGAGGAGTATAAATGACTTTGAGAGAGCCAGGCAGCAGCTGGTTAATATTCTTCTGGTGGATCAGCAAAATATTCTGACTATTGCACTTAGTTAGAAGCGATTAGACGAATGCAACACGACATAGTTTGAAGTTTAGGCTCACAAGCCGATTTATATGAGGGGTAAACATCTGGTGGATCAAGATTCTTAACAAGTACTCACGAGTCTTTAAGCTGACCTTATAGCCGAGCTAGAGCAAGTCAGGAAAGCATAAGCTAACTAACAGATACAGATACAGCAACAGATGTAGATACAACAAACTCAGTTGTAGGATGAAATGATAAAAATGAGAGAGCGGTTTAGTGGGAAGAATGCAGCTTCAGCAGAGGAGGAGACTAATTCAGAGTAGATATTATGTATTTTATTTTGGACATTTGTACTTATTTATTTTTGTACATATGTATTTCTTTATTTTCTGGGCATCTACACTTATTTATTATTGGATATTTGTTGATGATACTCTTCTTATTTCTGCTTATGTTTATATGTTTATATTAAATATTTGGTTATATTTTTTTTTAGAGGTTTATGTTAGAATGTATATAGTATTGGAACTTTTGTATGTAGGTTGTATTATAAAAATCAGTTTCTTAAACTACTAGGTAGTTTTTTTTTTTATGTTACAAATTTTTAGTGGATAATCTATCAAAAAAATCTACCGGTAATACGATACAATGAAAATGGATTGGTATTTCCAGTGTACTTTTACGTCGGTATTTATGACAGATAATATGCCGCTACTATCTGTCGATAGTAGGGCTGCAGATTATCCGTCGATACTTTCGGCATAACTTGTTTGTCAAAAATATCAATGGATTAAACTTCAGAATTCATTAAGAAAAGCTGACATATAAACATCGTTTTTCACCAAAATTGTGTTGGAATATCCGCCGTAAGAGTTTCCAGAGAAAATTTATGTCAGTAAAGATTTTCCCACTTGTGAATTATCATTAGATGGATTTTCATCGAAAATTCATCAAAAAAATGGAATTTTTCTATAAATTTTCATTATTTCCAGCAGATTTTGTCCGCCGGTAACAGGGCATTTTCCTGTAGTGATCAAATCTTTTATCACACAATTGACTAATACTAAACATGTTATATTTCAATCAATCTATTGGTAAAATATTTTTTATAATAAATTATTTAGATTCACCAATCATACCTGAACCCACCATTTTTATGATGGTGTTATACCCCAATGTAATATTTCCTCTAGCCCTGGCCTCCAATATAATGAATTGCTTAGCATCTTCAGTCATATATAGTGAACATCCATTATCCATATAACACATGCTCTCACTAGATCTTCTGTAAGAGCATCCCTATAATGTCAATCCAGGGTTAGATTGAGGAACCCAAGTGAGTTTAGGTTCCACCTTATGATCTATTGAATGAGATACATACATATTATGCTATGATGCAAAAGACTATGGCCTCCACACTAGATGTGTTATATGATGTTTAGAGCAAATACAGTCTATGTGTCCTATCATGCCAAAATAATAGTACCTAACACCTGGAAAAGGATTCACTAATCTATGTGGCTGGTAGTGCCTCCTTCTAGGGATGTGAGATGCATAATGTATTTTAAGGTTATACCATTTAGTATAGGATATGGTTTATTATTTTGAAGTGCATGAACTTTCTCTATCAAGAATTAATTTACACTCTTGAAGCTTTCAACTTTAAGTTTCAATGCATGCTCACTATGGTTTAGTTCAGTGGAAACTATTTTTTAATTTCTTAAATACAACCTCTAATTCAATATGTTTTGATTTCAACGATTAAAGTGACTTACTCAGTTCAATATGTTTCTTATTCAAATCATCATATTCATCTAATAGAGATGCATGTTCTTTGTTTAATAAAATATGCTCAAAGTTAAGATTATCATGTTCTCTAATTAACAAATAATGCTCACATTTTAGATAAAAAAAAATTTAATAAAAATTTAATTTTCAAATTAGCATGCAGTTTCTTTAGTTTCCTATATGAGCCATGATTTTTTTTTTCAAAATAATAAACAACTCATCATAGAATAGTTGACATATCTCATATTGAGCAGAATGATCAAGATTATTATTTTTCATTAAGCAAAAATTTGTTACCTCCTTATCTACTTCATGTTCTGATGAATCTGAGGTAGAGTCTGCCCAAAATACTTTTTGCATCCTCTTCTTGCCCTTTTGAAATCTAGGGCCAGTCGTATATCTTGTATCTTGGTTTCCTGCATTCAAAACTAATAGTGTTAGAGTAAACTTTAGCATTTTTACCTAATTTATCTTTGTTCCACTGTTTATAATGTCTTTGCTTTCACTTTAGAAAGCTCTTGAATTGTTGAGTTATCAATATTATATCGTCGTCTTTTTCAACTACAAAGATGTTGCTGCTATAATCATCAGCCTTCAGTGCCACATTCTTCTCCTTTCTCATGTCACTTGCATCGTAAAATCTTTGGCACATATTTTTCTTGTAAGCAATGAGAGAACCAAGTAGATTATCAATAGTGTAAATAATTAAATCTTTAGATTAAAAAATAGAGGTGACTTTTGCATCGAACCTATCAGTCAAGCAATGAAGTACTTTATTCACTTTCTCATAGTTTGATTGTTCTCTACTTAAAGAATGTACAGATGTCACTATCTAAGTAAATTTAGTGTACATGTTAGATAGAATCTTATTAGATTTCATGAAAAATAGCTCATAATCATGCATCAAGATGTTAATCGAGACTATTGATTTCACTAGTACCCTCGTAAGTAATTCATAACTTATCCCAAATGTCCTTGCCAGTAGTACAAATGGAAACTCTCATATAGTCATTTGATTTAAGTGCAAAAGAAAAAAAATTCAGATATTTAGTATTAAGTTGTACAAGATCTCTATCATAATTGCTCCATTCACTAAAATGTGATTCAAATTTAATACCATTAACAAATCTAAACGGTGTAGAGTAAACTTCTTGTATCAAAAATCAAATGGAATATTATCGAATAATGGTGGGCAAGTTATTAATAACTCTCCATAGTATTCTATTTCCAAAATACTCCATTTGATCTTTCTCAAAGATTTTTAAATTCTGATACCCTCTCTAATACCAATTGAAAAATCAAGAGAGGTTGTTAAACCATGTTGAACTATGCAATGCACCAAGAGGGGGCTGAATTGTTGTTTTTAAAATATTTCCTACTTTGAAAAGTTTTAAAACTAATTTACCAACATAATTTTCACATGCAATCTAGTTGTTATTTTAAAAATAACTTACAAGAAAAAAATGTTTTGTTTTTTAGAATTTAAGAAAAAACTTGTAAAGGTAAAATTTTTATTTTTCTTTTTGACCTAACAATAAGATATTAGCTTTATGTCAAGGAAAAATAACAGATCATAGATTTACAATAATTAAAATAAGAAATAAAAATGTGGAAATGAAAAGTGAAAAACAAGAACAAATGCACCATAAATTTTACAGTAGTTCAGCCAAACTTTGACTTATGTCCACTCGTTGATTTCCTCTTCGATTATTGCACTAAACACTTAGTGACTCTCCTTTAGCTCCAACAGCAAGGTGAAGAAGTCCTTGAAAAATTACTTCCACCCTTCCATGGTGTGGCAGAGAATTGAAATCCTTTTCACCCTCCTGGTGAGGTAGAGAACCAGGAATCTTTTTCACCTACTTAGTGAGGCAGAAAACCTAGATCGTCAGCCTTCGAGATCTTCTCCTTAGAGCTACCAAAAGAACATTAAAGATAATTGGAGGAACTAAGGTTGAAGCTTGCCTAAAGCAATTGCGTAAACACCTCACACTACATCTCCCTCTCACACAACTTTCTCTTCTCCCTCTCCAACTCAATTAATCCAGTTAGTACTGTACGATGAAGAGGTCCTATATGATTAATTGAATTTCTTGAATGGATTATCCATTATGAATTCAGGATCATATAGTACAATTAGTTCAATCAAATAATATTCCGTCCAGTACAATCGGTGGAGATTAAATATCATCCTGGGAGCAAATCGGATCATATTGTACGATTAAAGACATCATACAATACAACCTTAAGGATCAATTAATCCTGACTGGATTTCCCAATTACAATATTAGATTAGATAAGATTTATTGTTATGATACAGTATAATGGGTATTATATAGTACGATTATTTTATATTTTGAATTTTAAAATATTGCCTAATTTATGATTGGCGACAGGAATATCTATTTCTATGATCCTCTAGCATTATATGAATCTTACAGTACGATTAGTTTATATTAAGTTAATTCAACTGCCTACTTAATTAATCCATGTTTTACTCCAATCGTATAGTATGATATAGTTGGTACAATACAATACAGTTCGTACAGTACGATCTTAACATAAATCAAATCATTTTATTTTATAATCATTAATCTTTTAAACCGTTCAAATAAAATGAAATCATAATTATTTTAAAAAAATTTAACATTCATTCGAGCCAGATAGTGCGCAAGGCTTATCAAGCTAGAGCTCGAGCTCGCGGCTTGATAAGCTCGGCTTGTGAGTTTGTTATCGAGTTGACTTTAAGTCGGCTCGTAAGCTTGCTAGGGTTACTTACACCCCTAAAGGGATCCCACAAATCCATTATAAAAAGTTTAAATAATTAACCAGTCAACTAAACCATGGTGAGAGCATTTCCTAAATTTTTTCTTAAATCTCTCTCCACTTTAATAAATTGATTCTCCCTCAAATTAGGCAAAACGCGTGATATCATTCCTAATTTTGATAGTGTTCAAGATAAAAAAATATTTAGCAAGAAATTGATGAGCGAACTCATTTTAAGTGGTTTAAGAGCCTAGGAACAAAGAATTCAACCACAGCTTAATTTTATCCCTTAAAAAAATAGGAGCAATCTAAGTTTAATGGCATCATCATCGACACATTATACTTAAATATTGCATAGATTTCCAAGAAATCAATTTATAGATTGGGATCCTCAATAAAAATTCGCTTCAAACTAAAAATTTTGAACCATATAAATTATGACATATTTCAATGCAAAGTTACTATAGCATGGATAATATGACTATTGATACCCCAATGGATTCTTTCTACTATAAGATTAGCATACTCTTTAAGAGATCTATAATGACCAACCCATTTGCTTGCTTTTATCTGGTTCGTCCCAAAAGAACGCAAAGACATGAAGCTCCTGCTCAGTCCAATTCCTCCAGATGAACGAAAGAGTGTTATTGCTCTTGCTTTTGGCTCGAACCCCTGCTAACACACACATGAGAAATCTTCATGTCCCCAGTCTCCCACGTGAACTCTTGCTTGCTAAACCCATGCCCAGCACTCTGCTCGCGCAAGTATCCTGGCCTTCATTCTACGCCTCCATATGCATATAGCGTAATTAGAACTCCTAATCATGCCATAATTAGAACTCCTCTATTTATGAGCCTAATTTGGAGAATTTATGTGAATCGTGAAGCCAAGATCGGGTGCTTTCCTTTTCGGAAGAATTTATGTGAGGGTTATGAGATTTGGTGGAGCCATGGATACATTCACCTCGACGGTAAAAAATATGTTGATCCATCAAGTGATTGCACATCCCTACATGATCAAAGTGAAATTTGATGGCAAAGAAATTTTTGGTGAGTGAAGATGCAAGGTGATAGATATGTTATGCTCTTTAAATTTAGATAAACTTTTGGATAGCGATGAGTGTCCTGAAGAGATGTCTGTGATATATTGGTTGAAAATAAATCAGAGTGCTTGTGGTTTAGTAAAAAAATTGCTTATCTCAGGAGATCAAGTATAGGGTGATGATGGAGACTTCTGTTTCGAAATTGTGGAAGACCTTGGAGAATAAATATCTAACGAAGAGGAGAAAGGAGAATCGACTCACTATTAAATATTAGCTCAACAGATGTTAGATGAGATATGGGGTTATTATCACAAAGCTGTTGGTAGATCTGCTAAATCTGGATGAGAATGTTGGAGATGTGCAATTTTACTAGAGATTATGAGCACTTAAGAGTATTCATGTGTCCAGCTTACTACCATGTCACTACCATGTTCAAAATGATAAACTAAAACCATGGGAAAAGTATATAATCATTATTGATTTTAGGCTTTGAGTTAAGAGTTTCAAACTCTGTGATTAAGGAGAGAAGAAGATTGTCTTCAACATAGATGTTACATTCGATGAGGCAAGCATGTTGAAGCCTCAGAACTCAAAGTAGGTGGAGAGTTATATTGGGACCACAAATGCATAGCAAAAGTTAGAGTTTGATGCAACTCTATTTATTCTACAGAGTCTGATTATTTCTACCATGGTTCCTAATTTAACTACAAATCAAAAGGTACATATTAATAGTGATTAGAGAGCGGTAGAAGATAATGTTAAGGATGAGGGTTAAGCTCAAGAATCCATTACTAGGAATACGACTAGACACCAGAATATCGTAAAAATAGTTTGGTTGAGGGACCACATTATATTTACACTTTTAGCCATGAAGGTTAAAATTATGAATCACTAAAAGAAAATAGTGGATAGTCAAGATTGTGATCTTTGAAAAAGATCTATGGATGAAGGGATGAAGTCTCTTTAGAAGAATGCTACTTGAAGGTTTGTGAAGCTTCCTCCAAGAAGAAAAGTCATTAGGTACAAATGCGTAAGTACAAAGAAGGAAGAATCTCATGGAGCAGATGTATGATATAAAACTAGGTTGGTGGAAAAAGGTTTTACGCAAATTAAAGGGAATGACAATGGTATAAGAAGTTTGATCAATTCATGATGTGAGAGTACACAAGGACCAACTACAATTATTATGCATATTTTAAATTTTTGGCTAATGATGAATTCATCTATCTTCTTCTATATTTTGATGACATGTTGATTGAATTAATCTGCTAGTCAGATTGAGATCAATAGGATGAAGAAGCAACTATTTAAATATTTTGAGTGGGTAAAGCTTGCAAAATTCTTAGCATGGCACTTCTTATGGACAAGATAGGTAGAATGAGTTGATGACTTGAGTAAGGCTGCGAGTCTACACGCATTGATTGAATCTGCTAGTCAGATTGCCATCAATATGATGAAGAAGCAATTGTTCAAATATTTTTAGTGGGTGAAGCTTGCAAAATTCGTGGCATGGCACTTCTTATGGAGAAGATAACTAGAATGAGTTGATGACTCGAGTAAGGCTATGAGTCTACACATTGCATCTCATTTCTAGTTGAGTTCAAATCAGTTTCCTGAAGATGACCAGGAGAGGAAAGATATGTGATTGATTCCTTATACTTGTGCAGCTGAGAGTCTAACGTATATCATGATTTGTACTAGACTAGACATTTACAACCAGTTGATGTTATGAGCAGGTTCATACATGATTCGGGAAGGAGTCATTACCATGTTGTGAAGAGTATTTTGAGATATCTAAAAGGTACAACTAATGTAGGCTGGGTGTTTAAGAGGCAGTAATCTATTGTTAATTTGTATGTAAGCTACACTAACTCAGATTATGTCGGTGATATTGATAGGCATAGGTCTACTATTGATTATTTATTCACATTAGCAGAGGTCAAGTTAGTTGATGATCAATTTTTTAATCTACTGTTGTTTTGTCTACAACATAGGCTGAGTACATGATAGTCATGGAGATAATGAAGGAAGCAATATAGATACAAGGCCTACTAGATGACTTGGGAGTTGGTCAAGATTCTCTGATGATATTTTGTGATAGTCATAATGTGATATTCTTGGTCACAAATTTGATTTATCATGCTCATACCAAGCTTATTAATATAAGGTATCACTTTGTCCGGGACTTAATTGATGAAGGCAATGTCTAATTGACGAATATAGAGACAAAAAAGAATCCAGTAGACATGCTCACAAAGATTCTATCAATTTAGAAGTTCACTTATTGTAAGAGTTTGGAGAATATTCAAACTCATGGCTGATTGTTCATATGTTTCTAAAAAACTATGTTTGGCTTGATTGTTTTGGGATAGGCAATCATCTTAGTGTAATCATTCTAATATAAAAGTTTGTTTTTTCATATTTCACATATTGAAATGAAAGATGAAGTGGAAATCGTTACCGAAAACTTTTATTTCCTTTTCAAATTAGGATCATAATTAAAGCATCACTAATTATGGCATAATTAAGAGTTCTAATTAGTGCATTGATTAAGAGTTTCTATATTGAATTTTTTACCTTCCTTGGTATTGGGCTACAGTTATATAAAGAGAAAATTATAACCTTATTTTTCTCCATAGTAGAATAAAAAAATCATCCCCTCCCTATCAACATAGACGATTCTTCTTCAAACCACATAAATCACATTGTTTGATTGTGCTTAATTGTATGATTTTTTTCTGTTTTATGCTTTGAATTGCACAACATTAAGATCTATTTAGGCTAAATAGCACTTAATAATTTAACTATGATTTCATTTGGGACGATTTTTTTATTGTTTATTAAAATAAAATTTTAGTTAAAAAAATTAAAATTTGATAGATGAGATGTGATGTTACTTTTTATTAGCAGTATACTAAATAGTCGAATGATCTAATGGTGGAGCAGCTTTTATTCTACTTCTCATTCCCCTTTGTTTGTTTCCAGGGTTACGCCAATAATTAGCTGGTATTTCATTTCATTTCCTTTCTCTATCCATCAATCCAAACAAATCTGAAGTGACCCAGATTCATTTAAGAACCTGAGATTCATTTAAGAACCTGCTATGCTTCGATAACCAGTTAAGCTAATCAGCCAAGAGAAAGAGACAAGACTAATATATAAAATTTTTTTATATAACGCGATACTAACACAAATAAAAATGATTCTTAAAGCTTATTTCATATCTTTATGATTGAACTGCATAGTCAGAATCCTTACAATCTCCATGTAAAAAATTGATAATCACCCTTTTATCCACTTACAAACAATTCCACACACAATACCCTTTAACGTACACACTTAACCATTTAGCAAAAGAACCTTATTGCGAGGAGTTTCACCATTTCAACTTAGCAGGAAAATACTGCAACAACGAAAACAAAAACAGTAAGTTATAGCAACAATAAACTTCAGATGAAACAATTTCAGAGATGATAATATAATACTCACCTTCTCAATGAGAGAAAGGTAGTATGGTTTCACCTTCTCCACATCAATCCTAACCTTGCTTTTACTATAGAGGTCATATTTGCTGCACAGAATACACAAAAGCAAGGATTTTGTAATTAACAAACATCAATAGCAAATGTTTAAGGGAGCCTTAGATCTCATCTTATATGAATAGTTTACTCAAATAACAACATTATCTCACAAATATTTGTTTACTTTTCGTTATTAATTTTACGCTTCATTTGAGATGACTCTCTTACTGCTTCTTAAAACAGTTTTCTAGTACCCGTTTTAAGAAGTAGTAAGAAAATCATCCCAAACAAAGCCTTAGCCATCAGGAAATCTGCCACATTCAAATTTGCAACTAATAACTATGGTATCTTACTTGAATACATGCAGCCATTTCAGGTTCTCTTTGTCTTCCTCATTCATCAAGTATGAGTAGGCTCCAAATCTATGGAGGGCTGAAACAATGACAGAAAATGCAAAATTGTTAAGTTCCAAACAACATGAATCAAATTCACTGTATAATCTCTGTAAACGAAGAAAACTTACGATAGAAGGAATGGTATCTGATGATGAAGAGAGCAGCTGAAGGCAAAGTAGTCTTGTTCTCCTTAGCCACCTATGATTAATCATTTATTAGAGAAACCTGAAGGAAGAAGTCTGACTATATATAATATCAATGTATTAACTAATTTTGGTGTCTGCAAAGTTTACTGACATTTGATTTTAATTGAAAGCCATACAATAGAGTTACATTTTGGTATTTTACTTCAATTGGATGTTACTATAATTATAAATACTTTTGAAAAGAGTGTTTGATAAGAACTTGTTAATGTTTTTTTTTTTTTTTTAGAACAGGTGTCCACCCGCTGCCACTCCCGAAAGGTACTTGACAGCATGACTAATCATCGACTGACCTAGAAGAAGCACCCACGCACCCCAGAAACCTTCTGACCCACACTTGATTGGGCCCCACTTAAGAGGTGCTGCCGCTCGGGGGAATCAAGCACGGGTGGGGGGTTCCCAACCGTACTCGCCCCCCAACCAAGCTAAGCATCGGTGGGTAGAACTTGTTAATGTTAAGTGGACTTCAAATTTCTTGCTGACAGACATACCAAATAGTATTTATTGCAGAAAAATATTAGAACAAATAAGAGATAAAAGAAGGATATATTTGTTCTCTCATAATATGTAAAAAATTTATTAATTTGCCTTTAACATTTTATGATTTTATATTTTTATATGCACTATTTCTATATAAATATTTACCAGATACATGTAATCATCATGACCCCATGACATTAGCACATTCTCAAGGCCACACCCTTCAGAATAAACACCATACTTGGTATTGAACTTGGGATTGTGGTAGTCTGAGTTCCCTTCAAAAAACTGAAATAATTGCAATGTAATTCTTTGTGAGCAATATATAGATCTTTTAATCATTTCTACAGAACATTTATAAGGTATAAATGTTTTATAGGACCTTGTGGTGCACATTAGATTCATCAAAAGCACAGCCCACAGGAAATGTGTCACCTGCAAAATATATACAGGTCAAGCATTTAGGTCATGTTTGAATTATATTTTTAGTTTTTTATTTTCTATTTTCTTTTATTTATTATTAAAAAATAAAATTTACAAAAAGGATATTGATTTTTTTAAGAAATTCTCCTAGTTATGTGTTTGGTTTGAAACCATGTTTTCAGCCAATTTTTTCTTTATTTTTTTCAGTTTATTCAAGCAATAAACAACACTAGGAATCCCTATACCTTTTACAAAATGAGAAGAAAACAAGAAAAAGGTAAAAAAATATAATAAAATAAAATCCAAACATTGCATTATCTAACAATATTTTTAAAAGTATTAGACATCAAACGGTCAAATTAGTAGGGATTACACTTACCAACAACAGCCCATTGAGGAAGCTCACCAAAACTAGGATGAAGAAGAACCTTTCCAAGATCTGAATTCAACAAAAAAAGAAAATTAATCAACTAAAAAAAGAAATAAGCCATGAAATTTCATCAGTTGTGTTCACCATGAATAAGGCCAGTCAAGTGAAGCCAATCCTCGTTTGGATAATCCTTCCTGATAGCTTCTGCAGTCTGCAACAAATGCTCAATCTGGGGCTCATCAAGATCAGGATCACTGTCATCGACGAATTCATTAAGCAATTCAATGCTTTCCCATATGCTCATCTCCACTCTATTTAGCTTCCCATACTCTTCTCTCATCCTCTTCACCTATGTATATATCAAATATTTTTATCAAACCTTATAGTACTGAATTTTCCATTAATAATCTTATTTCAACTCTTTATGGCCAATTTCATTGTTGCATGAGCTGTTAAATTCATTCTTCAAAAAAAAAAATTTGCATGAAATGAAATTGCGAAGAACCAATAAGCAATCTCTTACAAAAGCATAAGATTGATGAAGATGATTAGTGCGGTAGAATTCTTCGACCGTCTTTTTCCTCTCAGATTCAGCATTGTAATCCCTGAAAGATTTCTCTGAATCAGCTTGGAATGAACAGATCAAACAGAAGAAAATCCTGAAGAATTCATTAAGGAAAATAAGAACCTGAAAGTCTGGCCAAAGGCGTTTGTTTCTGGAACAGAGAAACCGCCATCTAAATCCAGTTCGTTTGTATCAGGGATGATCTTCTTCTCACCCAAATCAACTCCTGAAGCCAAAGAAGCTCGTCGATGTTAGCAACAAATTACAGACAAACTCTATTTTTTTCTGCAAATTACAGAACTCACCAATACGAGGGTGCTCTAGCGTGATAGTCATCTTCTCCGCAAATCCGAAGCCGAATGGAACAGGAATGGGAGATATGAATGGGAAGCAAAGAGAGAAGACTTGCTCTGCTTTCTCTGATTCAGTCCGGGGGAAGAAAGAGGCTCATTATATACAACGAATGAAGAGGGATGGTGATAGGAATCCAGCTAAGAGCCCAAAATCGGTTTTTAATGAAGATAAAATTAAAATTTAATGATAATAACTTCTGGATGAAGCCTAAAAAACTCTCTGCAACTGAAACTGCGATGACTCAGCCATGGCGTGGCCTGATATTCGAAACCGGAGGTTCTTGGACCGTACACGGTTGGAGAAGCGTGTAGCAGTTCCTATAGCAAGGCCAGCGGCCTAACGCAGCCGGTCGCTGCATGCACGGCTACATTCATGAGAGACGTATCCGTGGGAAGAACAGCTGGTTGACAACTGGTGGTGGGGCCGGGTGACGTGGTACTGAGTTTGCAATGGTTGACCTGTTTGAAACATTGTGACTGCGATGGAGACGGATTATTTGAACGACGTTGGTACGTTCAATGAGTTATTGGATAAAATTATTTTGCCTCGGATCAGAACGCACCTCATTATCAGATACATGGCGGTACATAATCATAATACACAGTAAATAAGTGATATGGCACATTCTAATTCGTCTTTGAACAGCGTTTGTATTCACACAGAATAATTTTACTTAGAGAGATGAATCCAGAGGAAAGGCTCGCTTAGAAAATGAAATTCAAATACTTTCGTAATTTTTTTTTATCAGTTGTTTCGAGTTTTAACTTTCAATTAAGAAATTTTAGATTTTAGCTTTTTATTTTAATTAGGCTAAATGTTTAAAAAAAATTCAAAAATATCTTATTTATATTAAAATATTGTTAATATTATTTTTTAAATAACATACATAGTTTAATTTTATTCTGATTGCACGAATTTTGAGACATATTTGAATTTAAAAATTTTCAAAATTAAATTCAAAAAGCTTATAGTTAAATTATTCATCTTTTTGTTTATTTGGGGGAAAGTTGGGAAATAGCCCATTTCTGTTAAAGAAGAACTAGTTACATGTGTAGAAAAGAAAAAAGAGAAGCTATCAAAAAGGATAGCCAACCCAAAATTCTATTAACAAAATACACATGATCAAATCAATAGCAAAAGATTTACACATCCAAAAAACCAAAACAAAGCACAAAAGAGAAAAAACATTTAACAGGAGGAAAGTGGGTTCATTAAATGGACTGCAATCTGAAGTAAACCCTGATTGCAGAAGATTGCCAATAAGAACGGAGAAGCACATATGATCTTGCGAGCAAAACGGTTGAGCAAAAACCTTCCTTCCGAGGGGAACGACGAAGCAGTCCGGTCATCCTTACCCCTGAAAATTCCCCACCATTGAAACCAAAACCAAAACTCGGTTTAAAATTGAAGAGATGGGTAGCAGTCCGGTGAAAGGAGAACCACGACAAAAATTGAGGCTGAGATCTATTAGAGCAGCTCCATCAAGGTTTCCGCGTCATTCCACTTACAGACTTTGGTAAAAACAGCTCTCTTAATCTTAAGAGTGATTGTAGATTTTCTATTCGCGTTCTTACCAAAATATCTATCATTTCTTTCCCACCAAATGTAATAAATCGTACAACACGTTAAAATACAGAATAACCTTTTTATTGATGGGAAAGTATTCGAATGACCACAAATCCAATTTAAGAGTTGTGCCGTATTAGTCCTTAAAAACAACGAACAAGCTCTCAGAATTAAGTCTTCAATGATAGATGATACATCATGCAAAAATTATCTTGATCGGGCACGAATCTCGAGGCAAAAATCAAGTTGGAAACTTCAAAAATTAAATCCAAGATCACCTGAACTCCGATTTCCGCAAACTTATAGTTGAACTAAGTGTCTCAAAAATATGAACCCAACGACACCAAATTCAACTCAATCCGAGCCCAAATGAGCCCAAATCAAGCGTCCGAAGTGCTGTTGGAAAGCTCGTACCACAATTTGTGTTACCAAAGGGTCTCTGATTTTGAAGAGCTTATAGTCGAATCAAACGGCTCGACGAGACGAATCCAACGAGCCCAAGATCACCGGATTCCATCATCACTAAATCCTTCAAATGTCTGACGAACGGTGTATGATCAAGGGATTCAATATCAGCCATCCATTCAACCACTCCCTGTTCTCTCCTAATCTCACACCTATTTACAAGCCATGCCACTCCGAAAAAACTATAAATAGACCCCTCGTTTCTCATAAGATGGGACCCAAGCAAGAGAGAGAAGAAGAAAAGAGAAGAAGAAGAGGAGGAGAATCAGCTCTTCCTCGACCACCACCAGAGTTCTTTCCGCCGCCTGAATACGCCGGAATTCTGACGGATATTTGGGAGACACCGGAATTCTGCATAACTTTGTAACTAAATTTCAATTCAGGAGAAACTCTTTGTAATATGATCGTCCTAACTTGTGGGACGAATCAGCATCTGTACTTCAAACAAACACTAGTAGAATTACTTCAACTGGGCGTGGCCCCGTGGTTTTTTTCCTCTTTCGGATTTTCCACGTAAAAATCCTGGTGTTATTTTCCTTTTCTGTTTGTGTGGTGAATATTCGTACAACGCTAAGATGAAAGTATTTCAACTCTATCGCCGCGTATATTCTAGCCCACAACAATAGAGAAGGAGAAATTGTATTAAAAAATGTGTGATGTCCTCTTATAATCAGAATAACATAGATGTCATTTTGAGTCAATCAAGATATTACATTTTTTAGAGCTTTAGTTGTCTTTAATCCATCAATAAGATATAACCACCCAAAAATAGTAAAATATAAAGCATTTCGTCTGTGCCAGATAAATTTAGCCCAAGAGCAAATAGGCATATATTTATAAAATTCTTTAACATAATTCCCAAAAGACACCTTATATGAGCTTCCCCAAGATAAGAAATTCATAGAAGAATCATAAATAGGGACGTTAAGGATAGCATTAGCAAAAGCATGATCCAGCATCGAAGGCAAATTCCAAGAGTACCCAAAGATGAATTCCATGACAGAAGCATTCAAATTGCAAAAAAAGTAATTAAAAAGCCCATCAACATTACTCTGGTGGTCCCAATAAAAAGAAATAGGCGCATGAGGTGATATCCTAAACTTAAATAAAGGCTTAACAATGTCAGCAGTATTGCATATTGACTTCCAAAATTTAGTAGCATGTGCGGGAATAGGGTGCCAAGGGGATGTAATCAGCCATTGGGATAGTGGGGTGTTGTAGTTATACATTATATAAAATAAAGAACAGTTAAAACCAAATTGAAGAGCCTGAATAGAGTGAAGACCCAAACCCCCATATTTTTTTGGCTTAAAAACATTATCCCAAAATAATAAGTGCAGCTTTCAAGCTGCCACAACATCACCAAAAAAACATAAATTTAGATGAAAGCTTCCTGATATATTTAATGATAATTTTAGGTAGTATAGAGTCATGTATCCAATAAGCAATAGAGTTAAGGATGGTGAATTTCAGGAACTGCAAATGACCAGCAAAAGATAAAAGGCTAGCTTTCCAACCTGATAGCTTTAAAGTAATACTTTCCATCAGTGGCAAAAAGCTGCTATTTTCTACCTTTTTAAAGAGATAGGGATACCCAAATAAGTGATATTATTGCTAACATTAGGAATAGATAGAGAATAACAATTGGCATATTGGTTCCAATTGGAATTGGGAATGATGATAGAGCTCTTTTCAAAATTTACATGAAGTTTCGAAGCCTTAGCAAATGTATTAATACGATGAGACAGCTTACTACAGTTTTCTAAATCATGCTTGCCAAATACCAATAGATTATCGGCATAGAGAAGGTGTGTAAGTTTAAAACCATCAACAATAATGCCATTAAAATCACCATTATCTATGAGGGTAGAGAAGACGTCCATAATAATACAGAATAAATAAGGACACATGGGACATCCATGTCTCAAACCAACTGAAGAAGAGAAATAACCCTCTATAGCACCATTTATTAGAATAAAAAAATTGACATTAATGATACAAGATTTTACCCATTGAATGAAAATTCTAAGGAATCCTTTTTTAGCCAACCTAGTCAATAGGAAGTCTCTTTAGACAGTATTAAAAGCTTTACGGATGTCTAGTTTGGAGCAAAAATAGCTATTATCCCCTCTAAACTAGTTGAATATAGGATATCATTAGTGAGGAGGATATTATCTATAAAGATTCTAGATTTAATAAAACCCATTTGGTTATCCTTAACAATCCGAGGCATAATGGGTTTCATTATATTCACTAGGATTTTAGTAATAATCTTATAAAAAATATTGCAAAGGGCTATTGGCCTAAAATCTGATATAGTAGCAGCGTGATTGGACTTGGGAATCAGAGCTAGAATAGTAGCCTTGACACCACTAGGGAGTTATCCCTTAAGAAATAATGATCTAATTGTCCTATATAGAGTAAGCCCTAAAATATTTCACCTCATTGTATAAAATTGAATGTTGAATATGTCAGGCCTATGAGTTAATGAAGAAGCTCCAGAGAAAACTAAAATTTAGATTTCTTCATCAGAAACATGCTGAATAAGGGATGATGCATCAATGGGGGATAATGTGTTACCAATAGGGAACAAATCCATGTCCATAGAAGTGGGGGTGGTGGGTTGTATAACGTTTGGAAATGGATAATAATGAGATTAATAGCTTCAGCACTTGTAGAATTTGGCATAGGGCACCCATATTGACCACAAAATTTTTCTTAGAATTCTTAGCACGAATTTTAGCATATAAGAACCTCAAATCATCCTCACCTTGAGGCAACCGATTTGTTTTCGCTCTCTGAATCAATCAAAAAGCAAGCATGTTTGAGTACTCTAAAATTTGGACATTGATGGACTTTCGAGAATCACTCAAGATAGCATCCAAGGGGTCAACATTTATTAATTTTTTTTTCCGAACATTCTACTTGTTCTCTATGAAGCTTAGAACGATGATAATCAATGTTGGTAGAGTTAGCCCAAGGATACTTCTTAACTTTACCCCTTAAAATTTTAAGTTTTATACAAAAATCTTGAATTGGGTTTTCATTAGAAGGGGCAGAAAAGACATCCACAACAATATTTCAATAACATCCCAACTTTGACCAGTAAATTTTAAAGAGGAATATATTATTAGAAGGTGGTTGAACACTGTAGTGCAAGATGATGGGGCAGTGGTCAGAGCACGAGGGGCATTGTATGGAGCAAAAGGAGGTAGGTATGACAAAAGTCAATCCTCATTCACTTGGGCCCTATCTAACTAGATATGAATTAGGTTTTCCCATCTTTTGTTAAAACATGTAAAAATCCTTCCCACCTATTGAAGATACCTCAAATTAGTGTAAAAAATTAAAGAGTTGAGATACAATTGTCTGTTCTGAGTAAGAGTTGATATCCAATAGTTTGCGTTGAGGATTTAGCAAGTTGGACATCAATAACATGTTGATTTTTTTGTGACATGACCAGTTGGGGATTTTGTGACAATTATAGAGAGGTGGATGTAGATGGGTTGTAGATGGTGAGTTGGGCTTGCTACGTGTTAGGCTCTGAAAGACTAATAGATTTAATGTGGTTTTGAGAGGTATGCAGGGAAGTTATGGGCTTCTGGTTTCTGTGGTTTCTACTTGAGCTTTTATTATGTGGTGGGTGAGTGTTAACAGTTTGACTTGTAGGTTGATCAGACGAGTTACTAGGCTTTGATGCGCAAAGGGATGAGAGATGGACATAAGAGTTATAGAACTCATAAGGGTTTGGTCTCCATTCATATTGGACTTTCAAGTTGAATATATCTCTATCTATTGAATTTGGGATTTCATCAGGATACTTAGCAGAGCAGTCAACTTGCACACAAATTCTTACAAAAGTAGGACGGGTCTTTTGAACTGTGAGGGCGTCTACTACTAGAGGGATCCCTACTTTGATGGCTATTCAGGATATCCCCTCTGAGTTCCAACAAACTAGTAATAAATCGTGGATTTTTATCCATATAAGGGCAGAGGTGAAATTTTCCCTCTTTGGGCAAAATTGAGGCGACCACTTCTGCAAGAAAAAAGGTTTCCCAAGAAAAAACCACACCCCTCTTGACCAAGCCATATCAAAATCCTCCATAGAAGAAAAAATACAAAAGGAAGAATCCTTCACTTAGAGAGAAGAGTTGAAACGAACCTTTTAGGGTCCACATTTTCAGAATATCGCCCAATAAAGCTTCATAAAACGGCCCTGCCCAATGGAGTAACCAACCAGACATAGACTCTAATCTTGAACTGTCTTTGTAATCTTTTCACCTGAGAAAGAAATAACCTCTAGCTTAGAAGGATAAAATGAGAGGGAAATGTCATTGGCGGTCTGCTCTGTTGAAACCATGATATTAGGAGGAGATCTCGCCCCATCTGCGAGAGTGGATAGCGGAGGGAAGTCAGTGGAATAGAGTGAAGGGTCCATGCATGACCCTCAATAACTGTATGATTGAGTTCTTCGTATTTTCTCTATATTTATTAGGCACGTCATTTTTAAAATCTATAAATAAACTCTCTATATTTATTGGGCACGTCACGCATGATCTTTCATTATTAGATTTAAATAAGAATTTGACTTTTAATGAGAAAGAATGGAGAAAAAGGATTTATTTAGCTGACCCCACGTAGTGGGACAAAGGCTTGATATTGTTGTTTTGTAATCACATCACACATATAATTACTTTAAAATTTTTAATATTGTTATATATACAAAAATAATATAAATTAAAACACTTGGTACATTAGGGTTTAGGGTATCTTTATTTTTTTAATTTAATGTATCATAATCATTATGTATCTGATTTACAAATTATTTATAAAAATTGGACAAATTAATCATTATTAGTATTAGTTTTTTTTTTTTTTTTTTTTTTTTTTTTTTTTTTTTTTTTTTTTTGTGATGAAGAATATTGCTTAGGAATCATGGAATAGTTCAAGTACAACATGTTAATAATTCAATATATTTAATATTTTTTTTCTTAAGAAAAATATTTAAAAATATGAAATGCCCCATATATATTCCACGTAATGACGTAAACTTCGATTGAGTCCAAAAAATCATTGAATGATGGAGCATCTTGATCGGTAAGATTCTATATTTTAAACTTATTTAATTTGTTAATATGTAGAATTTTTATAAATTATAATAAGTAGTAATTATGGATTCAAAAACTATTTCTTAGTGAAATTAATTATCAATATTATATTAAAATATATTTGTGTTTAACTTTTATAATTAATATGATTAAATTTGTTGTTTATGTACTTAATAATATCGATCGAGAACATCTTAAATTTTATAAAAGAATAGCAATAAGGTAGAAAGAAATAAACTTGATTAATTGGACTTGGCCTCATGGTTTTTTTCTCTTTTTAGGGTAGTTAAGAAATAAACTAGCAGTAAATTAATCTGGAGAATTCTGATCTAATCAATCTCACACACATGATCATTTATCCTAACCTAAAATCACATATAATGAGCTAAAAAATCCAATAGATCACCAAACCCTACAACTGACTCAAAGCATGATAAAGAAAGCAATATGCATGTCAACAGTCAATTCATAGCAATAAAAAGTTAATATAATCATAAAAGTTAATGCAAAAAATAGTAAAATTCACATGTAATTATATTATAATCTATAAACAAAACAATATAGAGTAGAAGACAGTAAAGTTGTACATTGAAGGAACTAGTAAGCCTAAAAAAACAGCTGAGTGTCAAATCGATAAAACAGTCATCTAGATAATGCATCACTGCAATAAATGATCATACGTTTAATATAACTAGTATCTGACAAGCAGTATAATACAACTAATAATGGTAATAGTGCAGTAATGGTATCGATGAATCAATAGTTCAATAATAATCTCGTTGGTGATAATAGCAGTAGTAAAGTACAATACAATAAATAGTGTATGTCTCAATACCAATAGAAGCAGCAACAATTTAATGTAGGTAAATCCATATTGTAATGGTGAATTTGTGAACAGTAAATAATAAGTCGGACCATAATAATAAATCGGTAACATGCATTTCAGTAGTCACACTAAACAAATAAGAATACTTGGTGTTAATTCAGTGTTTTTCCATTAGTATATTAGTTTTTAGTAACCGTTGGCTTAATAAATAGAGTCGTCACTCTTTTGCTAGTCAACATAGTAATAACTCTTAAATAGTGAATAGTGAACAGTTAAGGATAACAACAAACCACAGTACAAGGAAAACATGTTGGCCCACATCTTGTATAGGTCAATAACAGTCTCAAGACAATATCAGTGAAACTAACTTTTACTTGTCTTTCATACACATATTATTATTATTATCACATAATATAAAAGTAATAGCAACCAGTTATTATCTAATCATACACCCATTTTCATTCTCAATGCCTATTAATAATATACTTAAATAAAATATCCAATTATTTATTCAATCCAAATCATAAAAAATATAATAACTTCTATTATACCTAGTGAAATTCAAAATTTAACTAGCCAAAATATTCGTAATGCTCGAAACTATAACATACAAAAAGGTGTATGGTGGAAGTTCGTAAAAATTAGGGGAAATGTAGTAAAATTTATTCTAGAGAGAATTAACCTGTTGAAATTAAAATCTATTAAAATAGAAGTCGAGAGGAATAATTCACCTACCTCAATTGAATAAATTTCATAAAAGAGGCGAAGTGATTTGCGTAAAACTTCTGGCTTTTCTCCCTTCTCTCTCCTCCTTTCCTTTCCCTTTCCTATTCCCTTGCTTGGCAAGCCATGACGGTGGCTTGGTGAGAACCGCGAGTGGAGGAAATATTATATAAAAATAATTTTTAGTGGGTAGCACCGCAATGCTTGCCACATGCCTAATCCAAAACTACTGTATAATATAGCATAAAGCGCCACAATGGATATTATTGGCACCACTGCACTCCCAACTGCATGCAATGCCTCAGTGATGAAAGGTGTAGCACTACTGCAATGCAGTTCAAATAATAATTCAAAATTTTTTAACATATTTCAAAATTTTTAGTTGATACAATTTACCCATCTTAGAAAAATATTATCCTCAATATTTTCTTTAAAGATTAGGGGAAAAATTAATTTAAATCAAATTCATACAATCAAAACTCGAATCAAATCACAAAATCTAATCAAAACTAGTAGGACCAGTAAGTAATACTTACCATATAGCCACAAATTTCATTCACTTATGTAATGAAATTTTACATTCAATTATTCAAACCAAATTCATACCAATAGGACTTTAAGGTTATTGTCATTCTTTTATATACTATAAGTTATACACACGTGGAATCACTTGGTAGGTCCTGGCGATCTCAGTGTCACAAATTTCTTTTGACTAATACTAGCAACTCGATTATCAACCCTATTTTTCGATCTTTCACTGTAGCCTCTCGATCAGGTAGTCCTTTATCCTTCAATATGTTTATATTGTCCTGCTCCAATATTAGTTCTTCCTTTATGTGTACAATCTGCCACCTAATGTCTTGGCTGCCTACATCTAAATCATCTTCGTGTCATAAAATAACATTAAGTTAGATGTATTCTTCCACAATGAATACACTCACCATAATTACCCGTAGAAGCTATCGATCCTGATCTCCTTGAATCACTATAACAACTTTTCTTATCACCATCTTTATCTCTATCCCTACTTGCCTCATCTTTGCTCCTCTTCCTACTGACATCATATTTGAAGCACACATGATGTTTGGAAGCTAGTACTACCAAATGAATCTCTATCAATTTGGCTCACTCCACTAAATTAGAAAACTCCTAGATACGCAAAGGCACAAATAAATGTCGCATCTCTCTATTCAACCCTTGCAAAAATTTATAACACTTTTCTTCAGTAGTATGATCAAGTGAGGAGAATACCTAGCTAGTGCAATAAACCAAGCCTCATACAACATTATTGTCTTACGTCCCTGCTCCAACTTGATAAAAGCTTCTAACATCTATTGCCTTACCGACGGAGGTATAAACCACATTCTAAACACTATAATGAACTCATCCCAAGTGATCTCAGCATTTGTCTTGCGTTAGAATTTCTCTCTCTGTTGTTCAATCCATCATCTCTCAGCCTCTCCTTCAAATAGGAACATAACTAATGGTACCTTTTTATTATCCGAGCACTGCATGATGTCAAAGATTTTATCTATCCTCAGTAGCCAATCTTCTGCAGCCTATGGTCCTATAACTCCTTTAAATAATGGGGGCTTCAACTTATGAAATATTTACAAATATTTATTCCCCTCTTCTTCCTTTCTTCCAACTGACTTATTATGCACATCCCCCATTACCTATGCTATAACAATTGCCAAGAGCATAATACTATCTGATAGCACTGGAGCTGCACAATGTTACTCATTTGGTATATCTTGCTCTAACAGATCCATTGCATTGTTCACTTACACACTTATGCCTAAGCTGAACAATTCACACATGCAATTAATTATTTATGTAAAAATGCATCTTAGTACCTAATATACCTGACTCACAATAAATTCCTATAACTCTTGTAATAATTCAATTAATTCTTCCAACCACTACTCTGATACCAATCTATAACACCCTAGAATAAAAATGGAAAGAATTTTTTCTTTATCTTTAAGTTTTCAACACTAGAGCTTCTATTTCTTTTATCAATATATATATCAACATAAATAAAATTATCAATCAAAATATCAATATATACATTTGTATTTCTTTCCCAAAAATTATTACACAACTTAGGAAACTCACAACTATAAAATGTCTATCCAAATCCTAAGAATAAAAGAATAACTATAAGGTAGAAAGAAATAAATGAATAATAAATCAGGAGAATCTTGATTTGATTAATCTCACACACCTGATCCTTTGTCTTGACCTAAAATCATTTAAACTATATACAATGAGCTAAAAAGCCTAGCAAGTCACCAAACCCTATAACTGACTCAAAGCATAATAAAGAAAGCAATATGCTTGTCATCAGTCAATTCATAGTATTAACAGTTAATATGATTATAATATATATGCAAAAATAGGAAAACTTATATGCAGTAGCAGTAGAATATGTAAACAGTAAAATAATACAGTGTAGAAGCTAATAAAGCTTTATAGTGAAGGAACTAATTAACCCAATAAACCAGGTAAGTGTCAAATCGATAAATCATCATCGTCGATAATGTAATAATATAGTAAATGATCACACATTCACTATAGCTAGAATTTAATAAGCAGTATAATACAATAAATTTTGATAACATTATAGTAATGGTATTGATGAATTAATATTTCCATAACAGTCTTGTTGGTGATAGTAACAGCAGAACAATCTCAATACCAGTAGAAATAATAGCAAAATAATGCAGGTAAATTCATACAATAATAGTGAATCGATGAGCAGTAAATAATAAAGCTGAACTGTAACAATGAATCGATAACATGCATTTTAATAGTTATAATAAACAAGTAAAAATACCTAATTTTAACATTGCTTTCCAATAATATGTTAGTTTTTAGTAATTGTTGGCTCAATAAATAGAGTCATCACTCGATCCTTTGCTCATCGGTATTGAAATAACTTTTTTATAACTCCCAAACAGTGAACAATGAATAGTGAAGGATTACACCAAATCACAATATTTAAAGGAAAGCTCATTGGGCCACCATCCTGCATAGGTCAATTACAATCTCTAGCCAACATCAGTGAAACCAACTTTTACTTGTCTTTTACACACATATTATTATTCTCACTTAATATAAAAGTAATAATGATACATTATTATATAATAATACACCCATTTTCATTATTAATGCCTATTAAAAATATGCTTAAATAAATTACTCAATTATTTATTCAATCCAAATCATTAAGAATATAATAACTTCAATTTAACCTGAAGAAATTCACAAATTAACGAGTCAAAATGTCTGTAATGCTTAGTACTATAACACACAAAATGTTGCATGGAGGAAGTTAATCAAAATTGTGAAAAATGTAATAAAATTAGTATTGAGGAGAATTAAACGGTTGAAATAAAAATCTTTAAAAATTGAAGTAAGGAATAAGTCACCTACCTTGATTGGAACACTTTTTGTAAAAGTGGCAAAGCAATCTGGTGTAAAAAAAATCAACTTTTTCCCTTCTCACTCCTCCTATCCTTCCCCTGTCCCATTTCCTAACTTGACAAGCCACGATGCTAGCTGAGTGGACAAAACATTAAATAAAAATGATTATTAGTGGGCAGCACCGTAAGCATAATCTAAAATTACTATAGAATAGAGCGTCGAGCACCACAACGGCTATTATGGGCTCTATTATGCTCCCAATCACAATACCCCAGTGCTCAAAGGTTCAGTGCCACTGTGTTGAAGTTAAAACAAAAATTCAAAATTTTCAACACATTTTGAAAATTTGCATTGTTAAAATCTACCCAACTTTGAAAACAGGATTCATACACAAATTTGTTATAAATCAAATTCGTATGGTTAAAACTCAAATTAAATCATAAAATCTAATCAAAATTCATCGAATTAGTAAGTAATACTCATAATACAGCCACACAGTTCATTCAATCACATGTCATTCACTTATGCAATGAAATGTTACATTCAATCATTCAAATCAAATTCTTACCAGTAGAGCTTTCAGATTGTTATTGCTCTTTCATATACTGTAAGTAGTACATACATGGCAATCACTAGAGTAAGTTCTAGGTGTCACAAATTCCTTTTGATTACTACTAGCAACTCGATTATCAGCCCTATTTTTTTTATCTTTCACTATAGCCTCTCAATCCAATTGTCATATGTTCTTCAATCTCATTGGAAATGGGTAGTATCCAACCAAATGCATTGAGGATCTCATTGGAAATGGGTAGTATCCAAACGGTTGTCCTTCCATTTCATCCGTTGGGTTGCGTACGGGCCATATTTTTTACCCAAATAGAATGATTCAAACATTTTTGGGGTTACTATGGCAATTTCTTAATGTTCTAAACTTAATTTTGGCCCTTTTAGAACCCAACGGAGCCTATACAGTTAATTTCAAGCAATTTAAAGAGTTTAGAGCATAATGTTTTAATATTTTTCATTATAATCTACGTATCAATTTTAGCAAAAACTAAAATTACTATGAACGAGAAAGATCTATTTTGACTTTTAGGGAGTGGTTGCACCTCATAAATTGTCTTTAATTTTAATTATCAATTGTAAGTAGTTTGAAAAGATTCACAATATATTTTTGAGCTCCATAAGCCTCAATGTCCAAAATTTGGGAGGTGAGGGGGTAAATGATACGACCTTAAAAATCATCTTGATTAGGCACAAATCTTGATGCATATATAAATTGGAAACTTCTAAAATTAAATTTGGGACCAACTCAACTCCAATTTCACTAGACTCATAGTCTAATTGAACGTCTCAGACAAATCCAATGACACCAAAATTGATCCAATCTGAGTCCAAATGGGCCCAAATCAAGGGACCAACACATATTTGGAAGGTTTAAAGCATTATTTGGGTGACCAATTATATCTAAATATGGCATGCTTATAGTCAAATTGAGCAACTCAATGATAATAATAAAACAAGCCTAAGATCGCTTAATTATGACATCATTTTGCCACACAAATGTTTAACAATTGCATAATGATTGAAGGAATTAATTTGGGTTGTCTGATGGAACACTTCAAATTTTCACCAGATTTTTTCTATATTTATAGTTTGTGCCACTCAAAAAAATCTATAAATAGATCCCTTCTTCACACATGAAGGGGGCTCAGTCTTTTTAGGCTTTGAGACTTTGGAAGCTTAGACCTTTGGCTAGAGCTCAAGAAAGCTCTGAGGCTTGAAGAATCCTAAGCTCCACCCTAGCACCGCCATCGAATTTGACTTCTCCAATTACTGATGTTGAACCACCGCTCGACCATCATCATTGAGCCTCTATGTATCCTACCACCTTTAGGTATCCCTCTAACCATTGTAATCTGACAATGATCCCTCAAACCAGCATTGTTTACCAAGTACGGTTCCTCTGACCTCCATCACCCATTGACCTTGGTCTCTCCAACCAGCATCACCCACTAACTATGATCCCTCCCACCATCATAGCCCCTGACTATATTTCCTCTAACCTCATTATTCTACCAAATTCTATCCTTCAAACCACTATTGTGAGCCAACTTCAATCCCTCAGACCACCATCGTCTTCTGACTCTGATCCCTTTGACTTATGTCTCTTACTAACTCTGGTCCTTCGCCCATCAACTACAGTCCATCTGACTACCCTCGTCTACTGATTACATTCCCTTTGACTAGCATCACCAATCAATTTCAATCCCTCTGACTAGCATCACTTGTCAACTCCTATCCCTTCGACCACCTTAGTTACCAACCACAGCCCCTCTAACCATTGTTACCCACCAACTTAAGTCCTTCTAACCACTGCCACCCACCTACTTGATTTGGTCCCTCCAAACTCCTCTGTCTCTTGCCGACTCAGGTCTTTAACCACCCTTACCTTCCGACTTCGGTCCCTTCGACCACCATCATCTACCGACTACACTCCCTCCATTATATTAGCTATATATGATGTTTGCTATTATAATCTTTATAATGTGAAATATATGTAAGGGAAATAAAGGATGACTTAAAATGATTGATTAATTTAGGTTAGCTAGACACAAGTTATCCTACATAGGTGTGGGCCGAAAGTTATTTTTTGAAATAAGGTTTGTGTTGTAATTCTAAGTGATAGTAAAAAAGGGATATATATGGAGAGAGATTTATGTTATATGATATGCTAATAGGAAGTAAGGGATGACTTCTTACATGAAAGCCACTGGACTTGAGACTTGTGACATGTGATTGAGATTAATTCCTATAAGATTGACTTATAGAGCTAGATGTATGAAAAACACCCCAGGTAGCCAAGTATCCTATCTTGGTTGACAAGATATGATACGATATGTACATGATACAGGAAATTATTAATGCATGCACATGATATGACTAATAAGATTGATATAAGGGCACATGATATTCATAAATTATATAATATACATGATATACATTAAATATTATATTGATGTTATACAATATGCATACACATATCAACATATAATATTACAAATAAGATGGATAAAATTGATAAGATTGATAATTGATATATTATATTTGATAAGAATAATGAAGTACAAGCATATGATATGTAACACCTACTAAATCTGTGTACGATTTTCATAACCCAATCTAATAAAAGTAACTTACTAAATTTATATAATTGAAGCCCTTTACATGTGTTTAAAAATGTTCTATATGCATATAGATGTTTGAATTTGGTTTGAAGTAGGTCCTGAGGGTTTGTATACATGTTTGTGTAATCTTTTTTTTTTTTGCTTGGGGAACTATAATGCAAGTTTGACATCATCGCAACTTTGAGCTCTCTATCTTTCAGCCAAAATAATTTAGGTGTTGTGACACTGGTGGTAGTGTTACTGTGTCGTCGTAATAGAAAAATTGTCCATTACCGGTGGATAAAATCCTCTAGTAACCATGAAATTTTGTACGAACTTATTGGTAGAAAAATTCACCGAAAATTTTTTTTCCGAACTTATTGGCGGAAAAATAGAAACCATGATGTCATTTTCCTGTGAGGAATTCCGACGCTTTATCCGACAGAATTTTAGCCGAAAACTTTCCAAAGTAAATACTGGCGGATAATCTATTGGATGGTTTTGCTTGATAGTTATCAATGGAAACATCCGGTGGATAATCTATTGGAAATACCGTGGAAAGATATCGCCAAAAAAATATATATACCATTTTGTCGTGTGAATTTTTCGGCGGATTATTTTCCATAAATCCACCGTAAATACCACTACTTATTTTACGATGTAATTTATGCCAGTTTGGATGCTGCTTGTAACGACAGTTAAATATCTGTCAGAAATTCCATCGGTAAACAACCATTTTCTTGTAGTGCGTGTTCTTATAAGGGGAGCTCTATGGCGCATAGGTTTGGGTGTCATGATGCGAGACACAAATTTTATATTAAAATATAATTTTATACCATTTTAAGTAATTTTCTCATTTCAAGGAAGTCGGCTAGAGAGAGAGAGAGAGGAGGATTCAAGTGAGATAAAACTTGGTTTGGGTGGGCTCTGGTTCATTTTCTACTATTTTCTTAGTTTTAAAAGTTATTCAACTTGGGGTAGGTTATATTTTATTTATCTCAGTTTTAAAAAATAAGAGTATTTTGAGAATTTTTTATTTATATTATAGTGTTATTAGATAAAAACTAGGATAATGCATTACCCATATAACTTTCACCATGTAACTTTCTACATGTTATAAATATGATAATTCTAAACCTTTAGGTATTTTTCTGAAAATATTTTTCCAGATAGTTTAAAAACTACATTATTTTAATTATCTATAAAATAATTTAATTCAAAAAATTATATTGTAGTACTATTAAAGCTTCAAAATAATATTCTGAATAAACCCTAGTAATCTAGTAATATTTTAAAATTATGAAATTTCTGCTCAGCAAATAGTTTTGTAGCCTACCATTAAAGCATTCTATGAAATTTTCAAACTAGTTTATTTATATTTATTTTAGTACTATAATGCAATAATATATATGCTTACCTTCTTATGTTGTGTGATTCTGAGAAGATCCTATATATGGTGGAAGTTTTGATTAAAATTTTAGTGATAAATACACAAGGGGTCATATGGGCCTAAAATTTTGAATTTTTTATATATGCATAACATTGGGAATAATAAGGACATTTTTTCTGATATGCTAGTATAGGGAGCCATAAGGGCCTATTTTTAATGGAAAGTATAAAGAGTCTAAGAGAAATCAATTATTTTTTTTTTCTTTGATATATAAAGTGTTTGTTTATTTACTTTCAGTGCTCAGTCTGCTTCAGTTCAAATATTTGCAATTAAAATCATACTTAGTCCAAAACATTTCTTATGAATTGATTTTATATTTACTTAAATGCTAAATAAGTAAATTATTTAAATTTTAGGTTAGTGAGTGTGACCTATTAAGCTGCCTTGGTTCACACATATTCTATATTCTGTTTTAAGTTAAAAAAAGTTAAAGATCCAGTTAAGTAGTTGAACATTCATGATTTGATTTATCTGAATTTATATAAGTATTTTCTTGATTTTGTATAATCATGATTATTTATTTTATTTCTCTATTCTTGTTTGTATATCTTGTATTGTATTGTAAGTAATATATATATATATATATATATATATCAATTGAAAGGAAATTGGTGAATGAGAGTATTTCATTATATTTATTAAAGCTAATTAGAAGCTTTATAGTTTGTATAAATTAATAGATGAAATTTGATTAGTCCCCTGAAACTTAGATTATAGGTTAGCTTATCACAATTTAACATGAAATGACTTGACGATTGGTGGGTCATATCAGGTTAGATTGTGATAGTCCCTTTTTTGTATCAGAATAATAGTTTTGGGGAGACCGTTTGTAAAACAGAGTTATAGGAAATTATCTATAATTGAGTAAGGTAGTTTTAGGTAATGTTTGAGCATTTATTTTTTCTTGTTTTCATGTGCATGTTTGCTTAGTTGTGTGTCTTGTGTGATTTTCTGATGGATCCAATGTACCCAAACATGATAGAAGGGTAGAGTGTCAATTCTGCAGCACCAATACATAATACTACTATTATTGTTAGTTCTAATTCAATTTAATAATTTTTCAGTCTAGTAGCCCAACTGATGGGTGAGGCTTAGAGTAGGATTTTCTCTATCCTATCTGACATTATAGATAGGAACTTATAGATGTTTTTGAGGTTAAAGCCTTCGAGGTTCGATGACACTATTGAGCCAGTAGAAGACAAGTTGATGAGGCTAGAAAAGACTTTCTATTAGATACAATGAACTCTTAAAAGGAATGAATTATTAGTTAATTTTTTAGATGGTGAAGAGGAGCGTTGGTGGTTGGGGTTTTAACAAAAGGAGAAGTTTTGGGGAGCTTGAACTCTTTGATCTGTTAGGAAGAGTATATAAATATTATTTGGGGATGATTTGTACCTCCTTCTACATGATAGCATATACATGAAACTTTTTTTAGGCTTATTCAAGGGAGTAGTATAATCATGTAGTATGAAATAGAGTTTAGTACTCTAGCCATGTATACTCTACAGTTAATTAGCATTCTGAGAAAAAGTGTTATAGATTTCTAAGAGGGCTTCAAAATAGTTGAGGCAGTCATTAGTTTTGTTTCATATTATTGATTTATCTGAGTTGGTGCAGAGAGCCCATCTAAATGAAAATGATTTATTATCTAATCAATAGTGTTGGGCTGCTAGTACTGGCAATAATATGGCCAGCTCTGATGGTTCTAGGAGTTTAGATTAGTGGGGAACCTATGTGCTAAAGTTTTGCATGAGACACCTCGATTAGTTCTATAACATGATAAGATAATTTTTTGATGTGTTTAGATTGGACCATAGTACCTAACTATCCGCATGTCATGCCCTAGAATCTAATTTAAAGAATTTTTTTAATATAATATCACACACGTGCAACTTATAGATACATAGCCTATAAAGTTAGTAATCATTATAGACGTAGAAGGGAACCAAAGAAGTTTTATATATATATATATAATCAATATTAATATCAATATTAGTATCAACAAAAATAAATCTAATAATCAAAATATCATTATACATCTGTATTAATTGTTACAAAAATTATATAAAATACTGATAAATCATATAACACATCATCCAATTATGAGTATAAAAAAATAACTAAACAAAATAATAAAATAACTTAGAGAATCCTAGTTAGTCTCACACTCCCGTTCCTCTGTCTTAACTTAAAATCATTTAAACAACATATAATAAGCTAAAAAGTTGAGCAGGTCCCTAAATCCTACAATTTCTATCTAAGAAACAATATGATAGATGGTATGGAAACTAGTAAAAATATATAATGCACAAACTAATAAACCAGTATGGGTGTCAAATCAATAAGGTAGTGTCATATCAGTAAGGTTTAATCAATAGGAAAATTGTATAAATCAGTAGAACCGAAGACTCAATAAAGACTAAAACATATCAATACAATAAAATAATATAATAGTATACGCATGCTATCAAACTCTTTTATATCAGTGTTAGTTCAATATCATAATCACATAATCAATATTGATATCAATTAATCAATATTTAGTAATAGTATCAATGAGTCAATATCAGTATCATTGAATGAATTAGTAGTAATATCATTAGTCACAGTAAAAGTAGAATAGTGCAATAACAATAAACTCATACAGTGATAGTAATTCCATATAGTGATCATAAATCCATGCAATAATAGTAAGATCATATAATAACAATAAATCAATAACATGTATTCCTATAACCACACTAAATAAGTAAAGAGTCCTTGCAAAGTGGTGTTTTCATAAATTAATAATCAATAATTATTTGCTTAATAAACAAAGTTATTACTCCTTGCATATTGGCATAGTAACAACTCCTTATAATTCTTAATTAGTGTATCACATGAACTAGTCGAGGATAACCCAAAACCATAATATTTAATGAAAAGTTTGTCGATCCACCATCTTATACAAGTCAATCAGTCTTCAACCACTATCAGTAATTCACTAGCCTTTGCTTATTTTCACACATTATTATCATTAACATTATTATTACTCAATCACATACACATTTGCAATCACAATGCTTGTATTAAAAATATAATTAAATAAAAAATACTAAAATTTATATTTAGTACATATCTTTCAAAATATAACAACTCCCATTTTACTTGATAAAATTACATAATCAACCAATCAAAATGTCCAAAATAATCAATACAGCAATATATAAAAAGTTACATGATAGAAGTTCACTAAATATAAGAAATATATAATAAATTCATTTTAAATAAATTAAATTGTTGAAATTAAATTCTTTTAAAACATATATAAGATTTACCTACCTCAATATGAGAAATTTTTATAAAAACAGTGAAATGGTTTGGTGACCAAAAATCAAGATTTCTATTTTCGCTCTCCTCCTTTCCTTGAACTGAATAGATAAATATTAGGCCAGGGTTTTGTTTTTTTGTTTTGTTTTTGTTTTTTTAATTTTAAGAGGCAGCCTCTAAAACCTGAGGTGAGGCACGCCTCAGTAAACTTGAGGTGTATGTCTCATTCCCTGCTCTCATTGCGTTGGCTTTGAGGCTTAAATGAACAAAATTGCGCTAAGGTACGCCTCTTATTGCACAATTTTAAACCATGGTTATAAATATTAATACGTCTTGTTCTATCAGAGTTTCTAAAATAATACCAAGGTATTTGAGATTGGAAGTTAGTTTTTTCTTAATGAAATAATGTTAGTCAATCCAAGTGTTGATAATCTTGACAAAATATTAAAAATGAATGATTCAAATATTTGTTTGATAAAATTTAAATATCATAATTGCATTAAAATAATTGTTTATATTCTTAAATAATGTTTGTTAAGCTTTTTTCCTGACAAGAAAATCAAAATTAAAGCAATATATAATTTGCCATATGAAATAAAAAAATGAACTATTTATACACAAGAAAAATTAATATATTTATAATTTAATAAAATAAAATAAAATATAGAATTCATGTATTTTTAATTATTATAATCAATTTTTTAGAAAATTAACTGAAAATTACAAAGAAAGATTTTATTACGAAAAATTAACTGAATAATTATAATTAAATTTTTAGTATGAATATTAATTATAATAGAAAAAAAGAGAGATATAATAGTTATGCAAATAGATAAGATAACAAGGTTTGAGTAAGGGAAGAAATAGTCCAAAAATAAAACGTATAAAACCAAATCAAACATTGCAGCCCTCGTCTTCGCGGAGAATTTTTATTGCGTCCTCCCACCTGACATAGAGATACGTCCTCCCACCGCCAAAAAACTCGGTTTTTGCTCGGTATTGCTAGGCATTATTTGATAATAACGAGGAATATCATTATGTGAAGACAAATACTGAGTTATACCGAGCTGTACCGAGCAATACCGAGCAATACAAAAAAATACCGAGTTCTTTCTAGGAAAAATTAGGTATTTTTTGTATTTCTCGGTATAGTTCGGTATAGCTCGGTATAACTCGGTATTGATCTTCACATGATAATACTCCTCGTTATTATTTGGTATTACTCGGTATTTCTAGTTTTTTAGAGCCAATTTTATAGAGGAAGCAATAAACATTCCTTTATGTATTGGCTCAGACGTGTACGTCGCTCGACCGCACTCATTTTCTCTGGCTCTTCTTTACCGCCAGATAGTCCGTTTTTGTGTGAGACAGAAACCTTTGATTGAAAAAAATGGCTGTTTCGACATCTATCAAAGCATGGGAAACTGTGTTCGTAGCGTTGGGTTGCTTCATGCTGGCAACACTTGTGTACACGATCATCACGGATGGATCGCCTTTCCGTAGCGAGCTCCTTACGCCGTAAGTTTCTCTGAAACTAAGCGAAATATTTTAATTGGTCATTTTGGATATAGTTGATGGATTGGCGCAATGGCTTGTGGTCTCTGGGTTTTCAACGGTCTGGAACTTGATGTATTTGTTGTCTTTAACTTGGGGGTGTGCTTGGTTTTGGGGTATGGAGCCCTAAGGGAAGTCTCTAATGGTCAAGTCGGTAATCGAGCATGTGAAAAAAACCAATTGATTGAGCCAAAAAAATGGTGGTTCTGTGGACGCACTCAGCTCTGATTCAGAGTCTAGCGTGAATGGACTCTTCCAGGCTTTGAACTCTTTAGCGCTCATTGTGCTGTGAAGTGGCTTTAATAACTGGGGAGAATGAGTGAAAATTGACTTTTGAAACTCTATGGCTGTATTCGGGGTGGTATTGGCATTAAGAATGATTTATGGGGATGTCATCTTGTGGTCATGCTTATGCTAATTTGGCGCCACTATCAGGATATGTACAGTTCTGGTCTTGATCTGTAATTCGCTTGCATCTTGATGAACTGGCTTTTTTCCGGACAAAACTTGGATCAACTTGTTTGAACCTACCCTAACTTGTCCACCTAGTGATGGTGGTGGGTAGCTAGGTGGTGGGTAGCCTTTTGGTGCGATTAATATTTAAAAAGTATTTTAAATCTTTACTTTACTATTTAAGAAAGTGTTATGTAGTTTGTGGTAGAATTGTGAGGGATTTAAAGAGGTATACTGGTAGGAATGTCAAGATTAGTATAATTTGGACTGATTTCGAAGATTACATTAAAATGTGAGTTTTATGAGGTAAATGTTGAAAAGATGGTAATGTGTTAGCTTAGAACTCAAACTTATGATCCGGAGTTGTTGGTAGAATTTATTAGATTTTAAGAAAATGTCAAGGTATAGAGGATACTAGGTCATAGTGTTTCTTAGTTTGATTGAGAGCTCTATGGAAGAGTTTATTATGATTTTAAGTTTTTATATAGAAATTACATGAGAAACATGTTATAATCTTGTGTCAAATAATTTTTATGAAGTCTTCCAAAGGTATAAAACAAATTTAATATCATCATAAGAAATAGTAGTTGAAGGAAAGCCACAGTGACAGATAATTTTCTTAACGAATAGTATAGCAATATGAGAAGCATCATTGTTTTTTGAGAAGGGAAGAAAATGAGTCATTTTGGAGAACCTGTCAACTTCTATATATATTCTATTATCTCTTCAGGCTATATGAGGTAATGATAAGATAAAATCAATCAAGAGATTTTCCCAAAGCCTAAAAGGGATGTGCAAAACAATATGATGACCTGACTTCTATTTTGTGGCTTTGGCTTATTTGAAACGTCTATTGATTATTCATTAATGTATAATAATTTCTCCAGGTATAGATCACATTCTTGACTTGGATTTAGTTTTTGAAATAAAAACTCTATTATCAAACAACTTCAGCTTGAATGAATTTAACAGAAGCTAATGTCTTTCTTGATGTTAAAATCATTAAAAATAAAAACAGCATTACAATTCTTAATCTCATATGTAGAGAAATTACATGAGAAACTTAGTTATTTTGATGTTTATCTTGTTCAAAATTTTAAAGACACCAGATGATTCTTGATTATATTTTGGCGGTGGTAGCATATCTCAATTATAATATGCACAAATTATATGGTGTTTCAATGCAGCGATGTCATAGCTCATGATATGGGATTTGCTGAGTGAATATGCAAAGAATTTTAATACTAATGAGAAGGCATTATTACTTCTTTGACAATATTAAGAGCTTTATAATGATACTTGTTAGGTTATTCACAATTGTAATGCAAAGCCACAAGAGGCAATGAAATTATATTTAATAATGGTATGTCAAGATATGTACTGATGTACTGATTTTGTTTGGAAGCTTAAATTCAATATATGTGATATTGCTTCTTCTAAGATCAATTTCTCAAAATTTTATTATCATGCTTAGATTAAAAATATGTGCTAATAATTGTAATATGTTGTGGAAATAAGCTATTGTAAAAAAAATAAATCATTCTATATTTTGTGAAATAAGACACATACGAGTTTTTCATGATTTATTGATGCTTTCAAAGCAGGAATGCTACTTATTATTTACTTATATTAAAAAAAAAAGTGAATGCTTTGGCAAAAGAATTATGAAAAATACTTTTAATAATTCATCCGAGAGGATGGGTCCAAAGCTCACAAAAATATAATCATCTACAATGGATACCTGTCCTCCCAATTAGGAACACTGTGATAGGAAGTTTTATGCGGTTAAAACAAAACTCTAATAATGATTGGAAGGAGCAAAAAATAAAGTTTTTCTCGTTGCCATTTCTAAAAGATTATTGTGTTGTGTTTGAACGAAAAAAAGGATGAATTTTTACTCTTGGTTAGAATTAAAACCATTATTTTAAAAGGTTTGATATTGTGTTGTAACTTGGATATTCCACTTAAGAGTTGCAGTATAGCTCGCTGCTATGGGATCTTGGAATATATACTATAAAACACTCATGAAATTGTGATAGAGATGCAATGTCTATAATTTTCCCATGAATGGAATCTAAAGCTTGCTTCAAATCATGAATGTTCCTGACATAGAATGAATGAATAGGCAGTTCAAAAGTACGGTTCTATGGTTCATGTTTGTACAAAAATCTAGAATCCTAGTTGATACAAGCAAAAATAAGGAAAAACCCCAATTTTTGCAAGCAAAGAGAATACACCTCCTAGGATATAGAAAATACAGAAAATTTCAAATAAACTAGGACACCTTCCAAAATACCACAAAATTAATAAAATACAACCATTAAACGAAAAAACAACTTCACTTTTATAATAGAAAGACACTTACAAATGACACTTACAAACTTTTAAATAAAAGCTCCTAAAGTTGCATCCCTTAATCAAGAAGAAAGGTACAGATGACGTTGAGCTTGCGGAGAGAAGAAAGAGGTTAGAAGACGAGATGAAGGGAGGACAAGCTCGCAAGCTTTTCTAGAAGAAGAGAGAAGAAGTGGAACAAGCTCTCAAGATTTTATAAGAATACCTCAGGTTTTCATCTCCAAAAATACCTCACATAACCTCTTTTTTATTACAAAAACATCTCCAATTTATAGAAGAAAAGGGGCAGCCAAACAACCACCATAACCACTAATTAAACCCATTAAATCATGGGAAATAGAAGGCCAAAAGTTCAGTCCAGAACAACACCCAAACAACCACAAAAGGGGCCTGCATTCATTCCAAAATAGCTCCTAAACAACCACACAAAAACCAAGAAAAAACAACCACGGGACAAGCAATCAGGGGAGGAACCGAAGGGGTAGCACAGGGAACCGGGACAGCAACCAGGGGAACTTAGACGGACAGCTAGAAAACCGGGAGAAGTAGCCACTAAGGGACCGGAACAGGCAATTAAAGGGGGGAAGGAACCAGCTAAAGGAAGAAGAATCAGGAGGGGAAAATCGAAGGGACTCAAAGAGGGGGAGTAAGGGGAATGAACCAAACATAAATCCTATTTATGAGCTGAAAAAGTATTCCTAAAGACATTAATGAGCTGAATTAAGTAGATGACATAGAAGCTTACTAAAATTACAATCCCAAAAATTAGGCTCATGTTTTGACCCCCCCTTTGCCTACATCAAATTCTCCTCCGGGTGAAAATGCTCATCTCCCAATGAGTTGTCTTCAAAATTTTGGAGATCCTACATTTTAGATTTTTGAATTAGAATGTCATACTATCGTTTGATGGTTTCCTTTTCTCATTCAAATTCTGGTAGAAGTGAACTCTTCTTAGACTCGTATCTCTCAGCACATAATTGCAGTTGTTCTTGAATCTTGAGAAGTTCGATTTGTATTAGGTCTCAAGAACTTTCTTGTGGCGAGATCCATTGACTTTTAGGAATAGATTTTTCAAGTTCATTGGGCTTACTTTCTTGATTGATTTCCACTTGATGTTTATCCATCTTGACTTAAAATAAAGGAAGACCAAACAAAAACTTAGATTCACTCGACACCACAGACTCACTTAACACTCAAACAACAACCTATACTCACACAATAACCAAGACTTACACACATCACACAATAACCAAGACTTACACACAACTATAAATTCACATGACACTCAAACAACAACCTATACTCACACAATAACCAAGACTTAAACACAACTATAAATTCACATGACACTCACATACATGACACCAAGACACACACGACAACCTAGCTCTGATACCAAATTGATACAAGCAAAAATAAGAAAAAACCCCAATTTTTGCAAGCAAAGAGAATACACCTCCTAGGATATAGAAAATATAGAAAATTTCAAACAAACTAGGGAGGAACCTGGACGGACAGCCAGAAAACCGGGACAAGCAGCTACTAGGGGACCGGAACAGGCAATTAAAAGGGGGAAGGAACCTGCCACAGGAAGAAGAACCAGGAGGGGAAAACTGAAAGGACTCAAAGAGGGGGAGTAAGGGGAATGAACTAAACATAAATCTTATTTATGAGTTGGAAAAGTATTCCTAAAGACATTAATGGGCTGAATTAAGTAGAAAACATAGAAGCTTACTAAATTTACAACCCAAAAAATTAGGCTCATGTTTTGACCCCCCCTTTGTCTACATCAATAGTGATTGTTCAAACCTAAAAAAGTTCATTCACCAAATGCCATAAAATTTGGCCGACAAAAAGGAATGATATTTATATTTTAATTAGTTGATTGTACTTTAATTTTCTTGAAATCAAGTTGTCAAATTTTACATTGTATTAGTTGCAAAGTTTGACATAATTAATTCAAAATTTTGTGTTTGCTAATTTAGTTGAATGATTTCGGCTATTAAGATTTACTTGTTAACAAATTAATATTTAATTTATTATCCGTTTGATGAATTTTATTCCTTATTAATCCATGCAATATTTAAAAATTAATTTTTTTTAGTGGCCAACATCCATGTGATGATGCATGTAGCTTCAACCAAACTTTTTTTGGTGTAAGAGTGCTTTGCATGCGTTGGTTGGCTCAATAGGTGTATACATTAGTCATTTAAATAACTAATCTTAAACAACATAAGATTATAATTTTTTATCAAATATAACGATATATTCAATAATTTTCAGCTATCTAAAAAAAAATTCAAATGATAAAGTGATGCAAGAATGCTTAAAAATTAAGAATACTTATGAGATTGAGCATCAAAATAATGATCAAGAGGTGGAGGTAGAGTGAAGCGACAAAGAGTGAATATGATGCATCAAGAAGGGCTTTTGAGTAAGAAGTTGCAAATGTTTGTACCTAGTTATTGTAGAAAATGCTAAACCAAATCATAAAATTTAGACTAAGATTTTGTTATTAGATTGAGAAGACACATAACTCTGCAATTCAATTGGCAAAGTTGTGTGATGCAACAGGCATTGTTTGGAGCTTGCACTTCCGTTGCAAGAGAGGCACAAAGCCAGCACATCGGTTCAGTTCACTGCTAAAATGTGTTTTGAAGCACCCTTTTAATAACACAAATATTTCGTTAATACACATAGTAGTCGAGCAGTAAGAAAGAGATGGAAAGAAAAGGAAGAGCAAGTGTGGCTGTTAGATCTATTAATTCTTTCATGTCTATCTTTATCTCCCCTTTCACAAAAACTGCAGTGATTTTTATTTAACTACATTTATGGTGCTTCAAAATTTGTGGAAATATGGCCTCCTTGAGATCCAGGCTTTGTTTATGATTCATATTGGTTTATGGGTGTGTTTTTTTGGGGAACAAATGAATAACAATTTCACTTGGCTGTCAAGAAAGAGCACAATTTGTATGCTGGAAAGATATGGTTGAGGTGTCTTGGAGAATTAAAGGATGACGGATGGTTCATCTTTGTATTTTTTGGATGGAAAATCTTAATTAAGATGTGAAGATGGTTCGCTAGAGGTTAGTTGAAAAGGAACATATAGTGACAGAAACAAGCAAAATAAGGAAAACCCCAATTTTTGCAAGCAAAGAGAATACACCTCCTAGGATATAGAAAATACAAGAAAATTTCAAATAAACTAGGACACCTCCAAAATACCCACAAATTAATAAAATACAACCATTAAACGAAAAAACAACTTCACTTTTTATAATAGAAGAACACTTACAAATGACACTTACAAACTTTTAAATAAAAGCTCCTAAAGTTGCATCCCTTAATCAAGAAGAAAGGTACAGATGACGTTGAGCCTGCGGAGAGAAGAAAGAGGTTAGAAGACGAGATGAAGGGAGGACAGCTCGCAAGCTTTTCTAGAAGAAGAGAGAAGAAGTGGAACAAGCTCTCAAGATTTTATAAGAATACCTCAGGTTTTCATCTCCAAAAATACCTCACATAACCTCTTTTTTTATTACAAAAACATCTCCAATTTATAGAAGAAAAGGGGCAGCCAAACAACCACCATAACCACTAATTAAACCCATTAAATCATGGAAATAGAAGGCCAAAAGTTCAGTCCAGAACAACACCCAAACAACCACAAAGGGGGCCTGCATTCATTCCAAAATAGCTCCTAAACAACCACACAAAAACCAAGAAAAAACAACTACGGGACAAGCAATCAGGGAGGAACCGAAGGGGTAGCACAGGGAACCGGGACAAACAACCAGGGGAACTTAGACGGACAGCTAGAAAACGGGAGAAGTAGCCACTAAGGGACCGGAACAGGCAATTAAAGGGGGGAAGGAACCAGCTAAAGGAAGAAGAACCATGAGGGGAAAATCGATATATGAGGTAATGATAAGATAAAATCAATCAAGAGATTTTCCCAAAGCCTAAAAGGGATGTGCAAAACAATATGATGACCTGACTTCTATTTTGTGGCTTTGGCTTATTTGAAACGTCTATTGATTATTCATTAATGTATAATAATTTCTCCAGGTATAGATCACATTCTTGACTTGGATTTAGTTTTTGAAATAAAAACTCTATTATCAAACAACTTCAGCTTGAATGAATTTAACAGAAGCTAATGTCTTTCTTGATGTTAAAATCATTAAAAATAAAAACAACATTACAATTCTTAATCTCATATGTAGAGAAATTACATGAAAAACTTAATTATTTTGATGTTTATCTTGTTCAAAACTTGAAAGACACCTGATGATTCTTGATTATATGGCGGTGGTAGCATATCTCAATTATAATATGCACAAATTATATGGTGTTTCAATGCAGCGATGTCATAGCTCATGCTATGGGATTTGCTGAGTGAATATGCAAACAATTTTAATACTAATGAGAAGGCATTATTACTTTTCTGGCAATATTAAGAGCTTTATAATGATGCTTGTTAGGCTATTCACAATTTTAAAGCTAAGCCACAAGAGGCAATGAAATTATATTTAATACTGGTATCTCATGATATCTACTGATGTACTGATTTTGTTTGGAAGTTAAGTTCAATATATTTGATATTACTTTTCTTAGATCGATTCCTCAAAATTTTATTATCACGCTTAGATTAAAAATATGTGTTAATAATTGTAATATGTTGTGGCAATAAGCTATTGTAACAAAAATAAATCATTCGATATTTTGTGAAATAAGGCGCATAGGAGTTTTTCATGATTTATTGATGCTTTCAAAGCAGGAATGCTACTTATTATTTACTTATATTCAGAAAAAAAATTGTGAATGCTTTGGCAAAAGAATTATGAAAAATGCTTTTCATAATTCATCCGAGAGGATGGGTTCAAAGCTCACAAAAGTAATCATCTACAATGGATACCTTTCCTCCCAATTAGGAACACTGTGATAGGAAGTTTTATGTGGTTAAAACTAAACTCTAATAATGGTTGGAAGGAGCAAAAAATAAAGTTTTCTCGTTGCCATATCTTAAATATTATTGTGTTGTGCTTGAACGGAAAAAAAGGATGAATTTTTACTATTGGTTAGATTAAAACCATTATTTTAAAAGGTTTGATATTGTGTTGTAACTTGGATATTCCACTGAAGAGTTGCAGTATAGCTTGCTGCTATGGGATCTTGGAATAGATACCATAAAACACTCATGAAATTGAGATAGAGGTGCAATGTCTATAATTTTCCCATGAATGGAATCTAAAGCTTGCTTCAAATCATGAATGTTCCTGACATAGAATGAATGAATAGGCAGTTCAAAAGTACGGTTATATGGTTCATGTTTGTACAAAAATCCAGAACCCTAGTGATTGTACAAACCTAAAAAGTTCATCTCCAAATGCCATAGAATTTGGTCGACAAAAAAGGAATGATATTTACATTTTAATTAGTTGATTGTACTTTAATTTTCTTGAAATCGAGTTATCAAATTTTACATTGAATTAGTTGCAAACTTTGTCATAATTAATTCAAAATTTTTTATTTGCTAACTTAGCTGAATGATTTTGGCTGTGAAGATTTACTTGTTAAATAATTAATATTTAATTTATTATCCGTTTGATGAATTTTATTCCATATTAATCCATGCAATATTTACAAATTTAATTTTTTTTAGTGGCCAACATCCATGTGATAATGCATGTAACTTCAACCCAAACATTTTATGGTGTAAGAGGCTTTGCATGCGGTGGTTGGCTCAATAGGTAACTTAAGCTTGCAGGCAACCATATATTGTCTCCTCTATTTCATTAAACGAGATTTATTGGAATAAAAAAATGTGAGCTTTTAAGTGTGATTTTGATAGACCAAGGGTGGGCCACCTGGTCAGCCTAGACCAGCCTAGGCTAGCCCAGTCGACTGACCCAGCCTTTGGCTGGGCAGAACCAGGGGCAACAAAGGGGGGGATCTCAGCCCCCTTTGTGGGGTCCAGGAGAGCTATTATTCATTATGTCAGGAGGAGGAATCAAGGGGAACTGTTTAGGAATGTTTTAATTATGTAGGAAGGTTTCTTAATTGTGTTTATGAATGTTTTAATTATTTAGGTAAGTTTTTTGTTTGTGTTTATGCTATTTAAGAAGGTTTTATTTTATTAGGAAGTTTTTCTAATTATGTTTATGCTGTTTAGGAAGATTCCAATTGTATTTATTATGTGTGAGGGCTATTTAAAAGGGAGTTTTGTTTAGGGTTATCATCATATATGTGCTAAATTTGTTTTCTAGGATTTGATGTGAGTTTCCTAGCAGAAGCTAGGATTTTTGGGAGGGTTGATTTTCCTCTCGAATAGTAAATCAATTATATCTTTCATTATTGTTGAAGAAGTAATAAAAAAATTTGCCCCAAATTTATATTATTGTATTTTCCTTCTATTTATTTTGTTATTTTTACTTTTAAGACACATCAAATTGGTATATGAGGGAGATTTTTGAGAGATGACAACAAAGAAGGTTGATGCATTGGCAAAGTGGAGCAAATCAAATACGAGATGTATGAGAAGTTCTTAACCATCGATGGAAGGTTTTCATCCATGGAGAATCAGATGGAGAGCTGATTTGGAGAGTTGGAGGAGATGATGAGTAAGCTTATAAAGATGCAATTCAAAACTCCAATGGCGGTTCCGATTAATAACCATAACCAAGATATGACTGGGATTCCCTTGGCCGAATCTAAGGGAAGGGAGATCGGATGGGAGGAATTCAATGAGGAGAGTTTTTTTTATCAAGAGCCACCTCCTAGGGCTTCGGTAAGGGGCGAATCAGGGTTTCTAGATGGGGGGACAACAAATAGGGAATTTTGTGGTGGAGGTGGTGGGGTGATCGATCACTATGGGAGGTATTTTAGGCAAAGGGATGGGCGATCGGAGATTGAGGGGGTCGAGCCAAGCCATGTGGATCTGGTCATGCAAGGAGGATGGAAGAAAGGTGGGATTCCCACCCTTAATGCTTGGGGAGAATCGTTGGAGTGAGAGGAAGTTGGAGTGGAGATGCTAGGGGGAGGACATTGAAGATGTTGATAATTAAAGAGTAGGATGCCCATGGGTGGGTGTACCAAGTGGAGAGGTCTTTTGTGGTGAATGGATTGACTGAGGAGGAGAAGCTTATAACCGTAGGGCTATGTCTGGAGGGGAAAGCCCTAGCTTGGTTCCAATGGAGGGAGGCTAGATATGTGATCCACTCTTGGGAGGAGTTTAATGATTGCTTGTTGGAGTGCTTCCGAGCCATTTAGAAAGATAACCTACATGAGCAATTCTTTGTCTTGACTCAGGAAGGGACCGCCATGGAGTATAGGCTGAGATTTGAGTTGCTGTCGGGGCGGTTAAATGGAATTTTAGAGGCGGTGTTGGAGGTAAATTTCATGGAGGGCCTAAAGCCTGACATACCTGCAAACCTCCAATTATTGAGGCCGAACGGGTTGAGGGAGACGATGGAGCTAACCTAGATAGAGGAGAATATGAGACAAATGGAGAGGACTAGTAAGAGCAGAGTCATGGGAGGCTTCTATAGTAGTGCCTCGACTTCCTTGGCACCAAGGACCTAGACGGTTTGTAGCTAGAGGAACCGAGGAAGAAGAGTGGGGGAGTTCGCCTTTGGGCCAACTTCAAGCGCCTTATAGAGGCAGAGATGTAGGATAAGAGAGCAAAGGGTTTGTGCTTTCGATGTGATGAGAAGTATGCACTAGGCCATCGGGGCAAGGAGCACTCAGTTTAGGCCTTAATGGTTTGTGAGGAGGAGGAGATCGACAGACGAGTTAGAGGAGGAAACAAAAGCGGGAGGATAGCACCTACACCTTGATGTGACAGAAGTCTCTCTTAACTCAGTCGAAGGATTTACTTCAAATCATACCATAAAGGTGAGGGAACAGATCATGGAGCAGCTAGTAGTGGTCTTGGTGGATAGAGGGGCTACTCACAACTTCATCTCAAATCGGGTTATGGGTCAATTGAGATTGAAGTTGGTGGATACATGGAGCTTTGGAGTCATGATAGGGATAGGGAAGGTAGAGAGGAGCAGAGGGATTTCCAGGAGGTTGGTATTGACACTATGCCATACAGATTGTAAAGGATTTTCTTTCATTAGATTTGGGGAGCACTCATGTGATCATAGGGATGAAGTGGTTATAGATGATTAGGGAGATGAAGGTGGATTATAAATATTTGACTATGGAGATTCAGGTGGAGGGGAAGAGGGTGGTGTTGCAAGGAGATGCCAGCTTATTCAGATGGTTAAGGCGATATAGGGAGTAGGATTGGGATACTTAGTGGAGATGTAGAGCCTGGAGGAGGTCCGAGATTCCGATCCGGTTGATATCCCTAAGTGTGTACATCAACTTCTGCAGCGGCTGCCTGAGCTTTTTTAGTAGTCTAGTGTATTACTGCCACCTAAGTAGTGCGAGCACGCCATTACCTTGAAGGGCTTCTCCTATCAATGTCAGATCGTACCAGTGTTTGCAAATTTAGAAGAATGAGATAGAGAGAATCATCAAAGAGATGCTTAATGCATGGATTATCAAGTCCAGTGTGAGCCTCTTTTCCAACCCAATTTTACTGGTGAGAAAGAAGGACAACAAATGGAGGTTTTGTGTGGATTATAAGACCCTAAATAAGAAAATTGTATTGGACAAGTTTCCTATCCCCGTGATCAATGAACTCTTCGATGAGCTATTTGGGGCGGTGATCTTCTTGAAGATTGACTTGAAATCGGGGTATCATCAGATCAGAATGAAGTCGAGAGATGTGCATGTGACAGCTTTTCGAACGCATTAGGATCATTACGAGTTTTTGATGATGCTTTTTGGCCTTACCAATGCTACTGTCACATTTTAGTCCCTCATGAATTGGGTTTTTCAATCCTACCTCAGAAAATTTGTCCTGATATTTTTAATGACATCCTGACCTATTGTCTTACGGAGGCAGAGCTTGTGGTTCTCCTAAGGATGATATTGGAGGCTTTGAGAGAGCATAAACTATATGCCAACTTGAAGAAATGTTTATTTGCACAACCACAGGTGGAGTACCTAGGACATGTGGTGAGTAGAGCATGGGTAGAAGCAGACTAGTTCAAGAATTGAGAATATGTTGGATTGGCCTTTACCTAAGAACTTGAAGGAGTTGAGAGGGTTCTTGGGTCTCACTGGGTAGTACTAGAAGTTTGTGTAAGGGTATGACACAATAATATGAATATTGATGGATCAGCCGAAGAAGGACAATCAATTGGGGGGAAGAAACCATATAGGATTTTGAGCAACTAAAGAAAGCCATGACTACCATGCCAGTATTAGCACTTCTTGACTTTAGTGGACCATTTGTGGTGGAGACATGCATCAAGATATGGACTAGGCGCAACACTCGTGTAGGATCATCGACCCATTACTTATTTCAGCCAGATACTCATGACTAGGGTGAGGCTCAAGTCTATATACGAGCGGGGGTTGATGTCGATTGTCTTAGCCATCCAAAAGTGGCAATCTTTTTCGTTGGGGCGACACTTTATTGTTAGGAAAGATAAGAGGAGTATGAAGTTTCTACTGGAGCAAAGGATGATTATTGAGGAGCATTAGAGGTGATTATCCAAGATACTTGGATATGATTTTGAGATCCAATATCGCCTAGAACTGGAGAACAAGGCCACAGATGCACAATTGAGAAAGGCAGATGAGCCATATTTGACAGCTCTATCATACTTATGGTCCTAGATTCGGAAGCCCTGAGACACGAGAGCGAACAGGATGAAGGTCTAAGTAAGATTAGAGCTGAGTAGTTGTTGGACCCAGTCAATTATCTTGGTTACACACTGAGAGGGCCCGTTTGCTATATTAGGATGATTCATCTTACCAAGGACATTAGGGCACATTCCAACCTGCTGCGATAAAAAACCTACTGCCGGTTGTCTGCAAAGTGATAATGGGTAGGGATGCAACAAGATGTAGAGGACTGGGTGATGAGATGTGATGCGTGCTAGCGGCACAAGTACTCGGCCATGACACTAGAGGATTACTACATACTCTAGCTCTATCGGAGAGAGTGTGGGAGGAGGTGACGATGGACTTCATCGAGGGATTACTATGTTTGGAGGGATTTTTTGTGATACTGGTAGTAGCAGTAGATCGTCTGAGCAAGTATTCATATTTATCCCTCTGAAGCACCCTTACACCGTGTTCTCTTTGGCTATTGCTTTCATACAGGAGATGGTGTGCTTACATTGATTTCCATAATCTATTGTGGCAGATAGAGACAATGTATTCCTAAATTATTTTTGGAAGGAGCCGTTTCGTTTATTTGGGGCAGTCCTGAAGATGAGCACGACACACCATCCTCATATAGATGGCCAGACAGAGGTTGCTAATAGAATCATGGAGACCTATTTGTGATGCTTTGATTCAGATATGCCGAAGAGTTGGGCAAAGTGGATTGCTTGGGTTGAGTATTGATACAACACTTCGTACCATTCAGTAGCACAGATCACCCCTTTTAGGATTCTTTATGGGAGAGATCTATCTCATTTGATATATAATGGGCATATAACTACACCAACATCCAATGTAGATCAGTACTTAGAGGAGAGGGATAAGATATTAGCAGAGCTTAAGGGATATCTGTTGAGAGCTCAGCAGATCTTGAAGATAATGGTTGATGAGTACAGGAGAGAAGTAACTTTGAGCCACGAGACATGGTTTAGTTGAAGCTGATACCCTACCAATAGAAGACACTAGCCAGGAGGAGGAATGAAAAATTTTCCCCACAATACTTTGGGCCTTATGAGGTTTTGGAGCGCATTGTAGCAATGGCCTATCAATTGGGATTACCATCTTCATCAGCATTGCACCCAATATTTTAGGTCTCACAGCTTAAATAGGATAGGAGATCATACACCGTCTTCACTACTCTTGATTTTGACAGAAGACATGGAGATCATTTTGGAACTTCTAGGAGTAGAAGGGGTGCGCTAAGGGGAAACGAGAGCACATAAGGTACTAATCAAGTCGAAGGATTTGCCAGAGTATGAAGCCACATGGGAGCCATGCGAGATGATCAGGAGACACTTCCCATCCTTCCACCTTGAGGACAAGGTGTGTCTTTGGGGTAGAGTATTGATACAACAAGGGGGCCACCTGGCCAGCCTAGTGATCGGCCGGTCCCTAGCCGAACTAACCCTTTGGCTTGGTGGAACTAGAGGTAGTAGAGGGGGAAATTTCAACCCCTCTTGTGGGGCCTAGGGGAGTTATTATTCATTTTGTAAGGAGGAGGAATCAAGGGGGAGCTTTTAGGAATGTTTCGTAATTGTATTTATGCTATTTAGGAATGTTTTAATTATTTAGGAATGTTTCCTAATTGTGTTTATGCTATTTAGAAAGGTTTCAATTGTGTTTATTATGTGTGAGGAGTATTTAAAGGGGAGTTTTGTCCAGGATTATCATCATATATGTGCTGAGTTTATTTACTAGGGTTTGGTTTGAGTTTCCTAGTGGGGGCTAGAGTTTATGGGAGAGCCGATCTACCTCTCAAATAGTAGATCAATTGTAACTTTCATTATTGTTGAAGAAGTAATAAAAATCAGGCCCCATATTTGTATTCTTGTATTTTTTTTCAACCTCTATTTTGCTGTTCTTACTTCCAAGACGCATCAGGTTTTTTTATGGTTTAAATTCCTATGTGGTCTCCCGACTATTTGTACATGGCTAATTTAGTCCCGTAGTATCACATTTCTCTAATGTAGTTTCTCGTTCATACAAAATTGATCTAAAATGATCCCTTATGGACTAAATTAGGATCAGTTTTTTATAGTCAATGGACTAACATGGGATTAATTTCCTATCACAATTTCTACATGAGAGAACTTTTAGAATCGATTTTATATAGTCAAGGAATTAAATTAGAGAAATATAGTATGCTAAGAATGAATTGGCCACATATGACTAGTCATAGGATTGTTTTGAGATTTAATATGATTTTTTCTCTACTTTACTTGTCTTATTTCACTAGTTCCTCTTTTCATGACTAATGAGAGTTGGAGCTGGCTTGAAGTAACTCAATTATTGGTGTGCATGGTTATATCAAAATTGATTGTGGGGAATGTTGTAGTCGGAGGATAGAAAACAGCAAAACACATTGCACTGGGGTTCGTCTATCTTAAGGAAAATTTGTCAAGCTACATGCCTCCCTCCAAACCACCTCTAAACTTAATTATATTAATTTTTATTATGTTAAAGTGGGTGGAAAGGTATATAAGAAGTCCAATGGCCTCTTGTATGCATGTGTTGATGATTTGGAGTGAGGAATGGCATCTTAGGAGATGACAAACCACACATAACATCTTGGCACACAACGAACACTGGTTGAAGTTTAATTTTAGTGTCTATTAGGCAACCACAAAGGCTCGTAGTATGCATCAGATGGTGGAGAAGAATGAATATTTAGCAGTGCTTTCAAAGCATTAAATGCAGTTCAATGCACAATATTTTTTTTTATTCAATTTGCAGAGTGATGCGACACTTATGAAATAGAGCATTTGTGGCTTGTTCATCCCATATGCATGTATTAAGTGTATACATTAGTCATTTAAATAACTAATCTTAAACAACATAAGATAATAAATTTTTTATCAAATATAATGATATATTTAATAACAATAATTTTCAACTATCTAAAAAAAACTCAAATGATAAAATGATGAAAGAATGCTTAAAAAGTAAGAATACTTGTGAGATTGAGCGACCAAATAACGATCAAGAGGTGGAGGTAGAGTGAAGCGAGAAAGTGTGAATATGATGCATCAAGAAGCGTTCTTGAGAAGCCTGAGTAAGAAGTTGCAAATGTTTGTACTAGTTATTGCAGCAAATGCTAAACCAAATCATAAAATTTAGACCAAGATTTTGTTATGAGATTGAGCAGACACATAACTCTGCAATTCGATGTGGCAAAGTTTTGTGATGCACAGGCATTGTTGGGAGCTTGCACTTCCCTTGCAAGAGAGGCACAAAGCCAGAACATTGGTTCACTTCACCGCTAAAATGTGTTTTGAAGCACCCTTTTAATAACACAAATATTTGGTTAATACACATAGTAGTCGAGCAGTAAGAAAGAGATGGAGAGAAAAGGAAGAGCAAGTGTGGCTGTGAGATCTATTAATTCTTTCATGTCTCTCTTTATCTCCCCTTTTAACAAAAACTGCAGTGATTTTTATTTAACTACATTTATGGTGCTTCAAAATTTGTGGAAATATGGCCTCTTTGAGATCCAGGCTTTGTTTATGATTCATGTTGGTTTATGGGTGTGTTTTTTGGGGACCGAATGAGTAACAATTCACTTGGCTGTCAAGAAAGAGCACAATTTGTATGCTGGAAAGATATGGTTGAGGTGTTTTGGACAATTAAAGGATAACGGATGATTCTTCTTTGTGTTTTTTTGATGGAAAATCTTAATTAAGATGTGAAGAGGGCTCACATGAGGTTAGCTGAAAAGGAACATATAGTGACAGAATGCTTAGTACAGTGCCTGAGAGAAGGACAAATATTCACCTGGGGTACTCGTCTATATTTTTTCAGGTAGCTTTAGTCATCCAGTTTGCTAAATTATTCTTTGTATGCGAACAAGTAAAAAACATGAGAAAAGAAGAGGGTAGACTAAAATAACATGGTAAATACATTTGCACAAAAGAAACTTTACGTAGCACTTAATATGAATGAATGAAGATTGAGCATTCATATAACCGACCAAAAAATAGTAGCGAAAAGGGCAATGATGATGTGATTGTATGTTGAAGGATATATAATCCTGATCTCAAATAGTTGGGACAAGCCAATGACTAGCAAATTTGTGGCTAGATAGGTGAAGCTAGACTTTGAAAATTCATATGATGCCCGACTGTTTTTTTAAATTAAAAAATCAAATCTGAAAATTTTTAATAGTTAATGATGCCATGACGGTTAATAAACTTGAAGCCAGAGTCTGAAACAGCTACATGCCTATTTCTGTGCCACCATAAAGGATTTTTCATTATAAATGCTTTCACAAGTTGATATAAGCGCTTGATTTATAGTTTCGTTCTTCATGCATTTGTTGGTTCAATTAAGCTGTTGATTATATCTCATTAATTACTTCTATGAATATTTATTTATTTTTCAGTAATGCTCTGCAAATCCTTGTAGGTGGCTGTCTGCGACTTTAGTGGACTTCTATGTTAATGTTGTTGCTATTGCTGTAAGTCTGAAAACTCAATTTTTTTCCTCGTCTTCCTCAAATTCTTCCCTTTACGCTTGAATATATTACTTGCCACATAGCATTTTTATATGCTTTAGTACATTAAAAAAAAAAAAGAGACATTCACAAGTTTCATGTTATTTAAGCCATAGAAGAGGCTGACTCGTTTGGAAAACGGTCACTTTTATTTCTTACTCAAGGGCTAAAACATTCATTTTAATAACGTTTTATTGTCATGGTGACCATCATCAACTGTCTCATCCAAGATATCTTTCTTGGGTTTATGTGTCCTCATATGCCATTATTGCAATTAAGCACAATATTTTATGTTGACTATTGATCAGCTAAATCTCTTTGGACGACTTCTAAACATTGTTGCTTTTAATTATCTGTTAAATTCCGCTCTTTTCAAGTAACAAGAAAACATAAAAACATAGTTTGCATTTTTATGGAGATAGGGTATCCTACATAGCAGCTGTAGGTCAGTAGTATCTGGGTATTTTGTTTTGTAAATTGGGGCCATGCTATATTGGAACCATCATTTGCTTGCATTAAACGGGCTATACTCCCTGCACCTCATTGTCCGCTTTGGCAGAGTTGTAGTTTTTAGGTGCATAAGATCTTGTAGGTAAAAGTATTTCTTGGTTAATATGTTACAGAACACTGTGGTATCCTAAGTCTCCTTGGCTTGGACCTTAGGTAAATACAATCAATGTAAAGATAAATTGGAGATTGGAGAGCCCTCAATTTGATCAATAAAATTCTGTCTGCTAGAATAAGAAAAAGCACTTCTGAATTGATCTTATCCCTTAGAATGATATTCTAATGAAAAGAATCAAAAATTCTCTTTGTTCAGCAATAACTTAATCCTTCAATAAAATACTCGTTATATTCATAAATAGAAAGAATTGGGCATTAGTTAATGAATAATGATAAGAATTCCCATATGCATATGCAATGTTTAAAATTGCGTAATCGGGTATTGAGGCGTTTTTCGTTCGTGAGGCGAGGCGTAAGCCTCAAGGCGTTTTGAGGCGTAAGCTTCAAAATCAAAAGATTGCGTAAACATAAAATGATAAATTTTTTATGTACTAATGAGTAAAAAATATAAAACATAAAAATGCACAAGATATAAAGTGAAATCAAAATATCCCAATAATAAGGCAATATGAAATATAGTTCAACTCAAATTATATCTTTCCCAAATCACAGTATATCAAACTCCTAAACATAATGTTTCACTTATTCTACATTAAGAAAATTTATACAAAGCATGCACTCATGAAGAAGTAGACTAACACTAACAACTATTACTAAAGATGATGAATACGACAATATGCCGGACAACCAGGGGTCTAAGGGAGTGCTGCCCCTTGGTGGGGTTCGACCTGTACCTAGCGGTACCGAGCATGTACCGAGTGGTATCGAACATGTACCTAGTGGTACCGAGCATGTATCGAGTGGTATCGAACATGTACCTAGTGGTACCGAGCATTGTTGTACCGAGCAGTACCGAGCATGTACCTAGTGATACAGAGCGATACCAAGCGGTACGGAGCAGACCGATCGATTGAAGAAACATAGTTTCGGTTCGGAATGACCGAAGATGTACGGGGGTGGGAAACCAAACCGAATAGATATATATTAGGTTGGGTTTTTTTTAAAAATTTTATTAGGAGGACGCCTCTAAAACATGAGGCGAGGCGCGCCTCAATGAACTTGAGGCGTATGCCTCAATGCCAACTCTCATTGCGTAGGCTTTGAGGTTTAAAAGTTTAAAATTTCGCTGAGGCGCGCCTCTTATTGTGCAATTTTGAACCATGTGCATATGTATGAAGAAAGAAATATTTTCCTTATTATTCCCATTTTATTCTTTATTTATTCTATTATTGTATTACATTCTATTTGTCTTGTTCCTGTTCTTCTTTTTGAAAAAAGGAAAGAATTAATTCGTTCTTGATATTCATTTATTTAATCAACGAATAATAGCATACTCTAGATCGAAATTGTGGGGAAGTACTGCTTGATCATTTCTACCAATTTCAAGCCCTTATTATGATTTCTTTTATGCAAAGTTTTATGCAAAAATACCATTTTTTGATTATTCGTTCGCCGGAACCCGAAGTGAAAATTGTTGTAGACAGGAATCCTATAAAAACGTCTTTTGAGGAATGGGTCAGACTCGTCCATTTCTCAAGAACAATAGCTAAGGGTCATGATACTACCACTTGGATCTGGAACCTACATGTTGATGCTCACGGTTTTGATAATCATACTAGTGATCTGGAGGAGTTCTCTCGAAAGTATTTAGTGCTCATTTCGGCCAACTCTCTATTATCTTTCTTTGGCTGAGTGGCATGTACTTCCATGGTGCCCGTTTTTCCAATTATGAAGCATGGCTAAGTGATCCTACTCATATTGCACCCAGTGCCCAAGTAGTTTGGCCAATAGTAGGTCAAGAAATATTGAATGGGGATGTGGGCGGTGGTTTCCGAGGAATACAAATAACCTCCGGTTGTTAGTTGTGACATTTCTAGAATTTTTGATAAAATGGCAGGAAAGTTGGAATCCCTTTTGTGTTTCAGGTATGTTAATGCGTTTTTAGCATTTGTTGTCATTTTCAATCAAGTTTTATGCATTTTATTTTTCATCTTACTTTTCAATTGTTTAATGTCATTCTTTCAATGTATTGTTCCAAGATTATTTATCTGCACAACCTGGTGACCATGGTTTGACTAGTTTATGCAAATCGGTGGTTAGCCATAGCTTGTTCTAGGGAGCTTTATTCAATGCCAGTTCTTTCTTTTAAAAGTCGATGGATTTGAAAATGGTGCTTTTCTTCTTTCTAATTTGTTCATTTGAGAGGTGAATGTTGACATTATTTTCAAGCCCGGTTCAGCCCGAATCGAGCCGATTTGAGCTAAATTCGAGCTTCAGTTTACTCAAATTGATCCTCAATTTAATCAAATTAAATTCAAATAAATTGAATTAACCAAATCGGTCCAAATCAAACCTAATTGAGCCTCGTCGAATCAAATTCGACGCAAATTGGTGATACTAAAATATCCCTAAGTCCCTTATAGAGTTATCGAAATACTTCTTATCAAATCTAATTTTTTTAGAGATATCTAATATTCCTAGAAATTTCTCTTTAGAAGTTGTTAAAATATTTCTATTCATATCAAGTTCTCTAAAGACATCAAATATCTTTAGAAGTTTCTTAAGAAGTTGTCAAAATGCTTCTAAATTTCTTTTCCAAGAGTAACCTAAAACTCTTCCCTTAAGGTGATAGAAAGAAATCCCCATAGCTTTGTAGATCTCGCCTAATCCAAATTTAGGCATTCATTGATCTCTCCCTCCTTCCAAATCATACCCTATTTGATTTGGAAGAATCTTGTTTGGCCATTATTGGTCAACGCCAATATGTGTGGCGTACTTCTATTCATTCACCACACATATTGGGGTTCCTTTTGTTCACATTATTTTCGAGCCTGATTCAACTTGGATTGAGCTGATTTGAACCCAATTGGCCTCAATCGCGCTCGATCAACTCAATCGATTGCCGTCGAGCATTAGTTTACTCAATTTGGATCCTAATTTAATCAAATTAAATCAAATTGATCGAATCAACTCAAATCGGTCCAAATCAAACCCTATTGAGCATCGTCGAACCATATTTGACGCAAATCAGCGCCGATTTGAGCCTAATTTCGCGAAATTTGCTCTATCGCACCCAAATCGACCCAAATTGGTTCGGGTTGAGTCCAATTTGGACCCAATTTCAGCCTAACTTGTCCAATATCAACCCAATTGACCTTTCAGGTCTTGCATCCAAGGGTTGTGATTTATCCCGATTTTTAAATATTGCCGCTGCTTTTCCGTCAAATCATTTGATTTCAGTTGCTGGAGCAGGTTATCTTGCGGTAGAAAATCTAATCAAAGGGAAGATCTCGTTTATTGCATAGAGAGAGTGCGAGCAGGCTTCTTTGATTCTTCTTCCTTCGGGTCAGTATCGTCCCAGAGAGAGAGGCATGAGCGAGGGCAAATTATTAGGTCCGGTCGCCGGACCTAAAAATATGTCCGGACATCCAATTAAAACTTGCCACGTCACCTACGCTTTGACTGCGCTTTAGGTGCACTTTACTTGTGCTTTGACTGCGCTTTACCTGCGCTTTTGACGCGCTAATTTAAAATAATATTTTATTAATATCCGGACCTATCTCCACGTCCGGTGACCGGATGTAATAATTTGCCGTGAGGGAGAGGGGCCATGTTGAGCGACTTCCTTAGTGCGTCCAACCTAGCAGAACGAGAGGAAGAAAAGGATGAGCTTCTCAGTTCTTGTGTGACTTCTTTCGTGTGTTTCTGGCCAAAGAAGAGAAGAAGTGCATACACCGAACCAAGCCAAATCCAATGGCTGAAGTCTCGTGTGTGCATTTCATCTTGTTCGCGCATGTCTGGAGTAGAGAGTAGTGCGGCCAGGGAGGCGATCTGTGCCTGCGCTTGGCAGTTTTGCTTATTCGGGCCATGAGGAAGGGATTAGCCGAGCGGGAGGGTTGGTTCGTTCGTGCGTCTGAAATAATCGAGCAGAGAGGAGCCTTTTGCATCCAGGTGACACCGCCTTCCTCTCCTATTAACTAAAAAGGAATCCTCTCTTTGTTTGCTGCCACTTTTTACTCATTGTAGAAGCTTCATCCTCCCTACAAATCATCTCCGACAACCACTTGATTGAAAGATCAGCACTCGGGAGCAGTCCAAACTGTAGAGACACCAGTTTGGAGTATTTTGGACAGCAAATTTGCCCCATGGAGGGGCTTGGACAGCAGTTTCTTCTTCCTCCTTCCACCATTTTCTTTCCCTTGCAAGGTGAGTGGACTATGATTAGCACCGTGACAACCTAACGAGGTAAAACGCAAAAAAAAAAAAAAAAAAAAAAACCTTAGCAAAATCAAGGTCTCCAAGACTTTTAGTTGTGTGCATGATGCTTCCCATGCCATAGGTCCCTTAGAAATTTTGATTTTTTGCTTCCCCCAAACGTAACCTTAGGCTTGTTGTTCAATTCACAAAATGGCGAAAATGCAGCGATTTGCACTAATTTTCTATCATGTGAGAGTCCGAGGACATCGACGCGCTTAGGATGGCCGAGTTTGTGCCTGACAACCCCCAAATGCATGTAATATAATCATGTTTCCTTCCAACACCGTAACCCATGACCAACCTAGGTTAGATGATTTCATTTGACGGCGAATCCAATGTCGGGGTGTTGTTCCTCTCTAAATGTGGCATGCTTTATTTCACTTCTAGATTTATGCGTTATGAAAAAATTAACACATACATGTAGGAGGCTTGCATTGCCATGACACTTGTGATGCACTTCAAATTTACTAGATATTCAAGTGTGTGCTTCAATTATTTTATGAAACAGTGGGGTCTCTCATTAACATTCATGTTCATGTTTCAAATCCCATAACAGATAGTTTGATTGAAACTATCTTTGAAGCTTTTCCGAATTTAGAGAATCAAAACAAGTGAAAATCTCCAATCCAAATGTTTGCACACTTAATCAAATTAGTTTGCATTGCTCAAATCCCAGATGAATGCACATTATGGGTCTTTTGCTAGCTCATTATTTACCTAAATTTGGGAACCTATAAGCATGCTCATTTAATTGCCAAAATGTTTGTGAAGCAAAGTTGGTGTATTCCATGACATTCAAAGTCTATGGATCATACTCTACCATACTTTGAAATTACCTAAGCATGATTAGTATGATTCGAAGATTGAAAGGTTTGATTGCAATGACAAATGATGCAGGCATTCAATGTTTATCCTAAATGACAAATCATTTCATGCATACACTCCTAGGTTCTTTTTAGAGCATACCAAATTTGATATTAAAACCTCCTAGAAGTTATAGGAATAAATCTCTGCTTTCCAAATCTCCTCATAATGCTAAAATTAATTTAGGAATCATTTTTAATGCATTAGGATCTCTCTAGTAGATCCTCCTCTTCCTCATGCATGGCAGTTTGGAGCATCTCAAGGCTTCAAAAATTTCATTGCATAAATTATTTTAACTTAAGATCAAAATCCTAGGTTCATGTCATTGTGATTGTTGATACAAAATCAATAAGCAATCTTTTCTCCTCCCTTTCATACATGAAAAATTTGGAGCATCTCAATGCTCCAAATATTTCATTGAATGATCAATCATTTCAAATATTTCATTGCATGATCAATCATTTCACTCATTGTTTGTTGAAGCATAAAATCAACAAACAATCACCTCTCTCATGCACGATTATTTAGATTTTCTGAAAACTCCAAGCACATCATTGCATGAATCATTTGAGCTTGGAGCCAAATTCCATATTCTCCCTCCTTGTTTGTTGGAGCACAAAACCACAAATGGTATCCTTGCTTGTTGCTCTCCAAACTCACATGGAGGTTTTCCAAATAACCTCTAAAGGACCCAAAAGAACACAAACAAGCCCTAGGGTCAAATCAGGTTCATTCAATTTGTTTGTTGAAGCACAAAATCAACAAACATTCATTCATCATTCTCATGCATGATGGTTTGGAGTATCCCAACTCCCAAACACTTCATTGCATGAATCCTATATCCTTAGGACCAAAGTCCTAGGTTCATTCCACCCCTTTGTTTGTTGAAACACAAAACCAATGAGTAATCTTCTAGACATAAGATCTAAATCCTAGTTTTCCTCATTTAGCCCAACTTAAACAAGTGCACATTTTTCTTTGAATACCAAATGCTCAAAGAAATTCCTCCACTTTGCAACTCCTAAGTTGTATTTTCTTCCTTTCATCCCTCCAACCCAAGTTGGAAGAATGAACCCCCCTCTTTGAATACCTAAAGGTTTAAAGAAATTCATGATGACTTGTAATCTAAATCTACATGTCACCTTCTTGTATTTGCCCAACACAAATTGGGTAGATAATCATCCTTTCTTTGAACATAAAATTTTCAAAGAACTTCCTCTAAGTTACAACCTCCAAGTTGCATCTTATTCCTTATTTCCTATAAGTCAGGATTGTAAGAAACCCAACAAATCCTCCTCCATTTGCATAGCACCGGATATGACAAATGAATGGTTTTCTTTGAACATCAATTGTTCTAAGGATATTCATGAATTTGCAACTAGTAAGTTGCTTTTTCTCTTCTTCTCATCCCTCCAACCCAAGTTGGATGGAAGAATTTCCCTCTTTGAACAATCAAAAGTTCAAAGACTCTTCTCCAATGTGCAACATCTAAATTTCATGTTGTTTCTCATATTTACCTAACCAAGCTAGGTGGATAATCAATTCTCATTGAAGAGAAAATTCAATGATTCATTCTTAGTTTGCATATCTCCAAGTTGCATGCTCTTACAACTCAAAAGTTGTAGGAGATCTTTCATTTACTTGACCCAAGTTAGGTGAGGGAACATCTTTCTTTGAACATCGAAACATTCAAGGAAATTTTCTTATGATTTGTAATCTACATTTACTTTTCACCCTTCTACATTTATTTAATACATAATAGGTAGATGATTGTGCATTATTGAATGCAAAATCCAATGAATGCTTCTTGACTTGTAGTTCTAAAACTATAGGTCATTTATCCTTTCTATGACACCAAAAGTCCTAGAAAATTCTCTAACTCAGCCTCAAAGTTATGAGTTTTATTCTACTTCCCTTAGCTTCTCAAACTATGGGAATTCCTCCTAACTTTTGTCTAAAGACTAAGTGTTGGTTCATTTATCTTTTGAATCAAATGCTAAAGAGAACTTCATCAATCTAGCCTTAAAGCTATAGGTTTGATCCCATTTCCCTTAGCTCCAAAACTAAAAGAAAATTTGTCTTCCCTTAACCTTAAAGTTATGGGAGAGTTCACATCAAACAAATTCTCTTGTTAGGTCAAAATCAACTCATATTCCTATACCAAACATAGGAATATTAATCTTATTTCTTCTTTATTCTCCTAACCCAAGTTATGTGAATGAGTCCTTTTCTTCGGATATCTAAAGGTCCAAAGAAATTCTATTGATTTGTAGCCTCAAAGCTACAAATCTTCCCTCATTTCTATGGGCTCCAAAAGCCCTAAAAAATTTTTGACCATAGCTCAAAAGCTATAGGTTTCCTCTTATTCTCCTCTAACCTCCGAGTTGTAGGAGATTTCTTCTCTTTCGATCAAAAAGCTAAGGAGAACTTTCCAACTTTTACTTCTTTGAGAAGATGCAACACCATCAAAATATAACATCCAAGTGGAGTTTTTTTTATATTGTAAAATCATGGTTTATTCATGGGGAAGATCATCGTTTCTAAAATCATGGTCTATTCATCGGGAAGAACATCTTTCATTTAAAGAGGACTCAATAAGGATCAATTGTACTTATAAGAAGTCACTTGCATGATCTTTTATAGCATGCAAGGGTATGATTATATTAAATTGGAGCAAAATGATAGGTTATCATGCCAAAAATTGGGACAGTTGGATGAGCATATGATATTACAAATTATTTACTATAGTACTTGTTTGTACATTCAGCCTGTTGAAAGAAACTAGCTCCTTTCATTGAATGCCATTTTGCCAGACTCTTTTTTCTTGCCTATTTCTCTTTCCTCCCCCTCTATGCCCTGCGGTAATGATCCCTCTGGCATTACGACCTTTACCACAACTCAAATTGATTGGATTTCACTTGACTGTCTACAGCTCCATTGCGTGTGCTCGGGTTAGAAGTTTTTGAGAAATGTATTGCCATGTTATTAAGTCTTTTGCTTGAAGTTCTTTTCTCTATAAGAGGTAGCCTTTCTTAGCTGATAGCATGACCTTGGTCCCTTGTACCAGAGGTCAAATGCAGGGGTCTTCTCTTCCCCAATGCATAGCGAATTCATCTGTGGTTTAGAATCCTTGACTTGCCTTAGGAAGTTTTTCTTTCTGTTCTTGGTCGCCGAAGAGAATATCCAACCTTCCAGTTTTTTTGAGAAAGCATGTAGTTCCTTATGTGCAGCAAAAATGAAGGCCAAATAGTGTATCTCAAGCGGCGGATAATGCACATCAATAAGAATTAAACTTCACCATAGATAATATAACCCATTGTCATTTTCTTCCTTATTTGTTTGAGCTAATAAGGCTCTAAGAGATTCATCCAAAACCACTGCATAGAGAATTAGTGGCTTTCTTGAATTGGGATAGTCATAGTTGGAGGTTAGGTTAAATACTGCTTTATGCTATCTAAAGTATTTTGATACTTATATTCTTAATAGAATTGGTCATCCTCGTTCGATATAGTTACAAATGGGTGACACCTGTTTAACAAATTCAAAATGAATTGTCTTAGATATGCTGACCAACCTCGGAACATAATTATGTAAAACTTTTATGAGGTTTTATTTTTGAGACAATTTTAATCTTGGTGAGATCAATTTCGATTCAATGGCCTTCACTATGAAACCTAGAAACATAACTGAAGTCACTCTAAAGGCATACTTTAGAGGGTTTATTTTCATATCATAGTGATGCAATCATTAAAAACTAGTTCTCCAATCATAAAAATGGTATTCCTTTTTTTTTTCCTCTTGAAAAACAAATGATCGACATAACATTCTACTTAATTATGAATAAATTTGTCAAATATTTGGGTCCTAGCCCACTGATAAGTTGCATCAGCGTTTTTAAGACCAAAAGGCATGACCTTAAAACGAAACATTCGGAGAGGGTTTTGAACACAATAAAGTTTTCATCTTTAGGGGCAATCTTAATTTAGTTGTAACCATATGAACCATCTATGACACAAAAAATCACATGCGAAGAAGCTATATGCCATCATAAATTCTAGTATAGGCAATGAGAATTCATCTTTGGGATAGACTCTATTTAGATCCCTAAAGTGGACACAAATGAATTTCATCATTCTCTTTTTCTGATTGGTATGATGCTCGCCAACCAAAAAGGACGCTTCGTTTCCCAAAGAAGGCTAGCTTCAATCTGTTTCTTAATTTCCATTAGAACTTGTTTAATTTCAAGCAATTTTAACAGAGGTTAATGTGGTTGACAGCTATTATTATTATTTAATTTTACTATACAAAATATTTTAGAATGAACGCTATTAATCCTTAGATAATAAAGATCAGAAACTGCTGTCTGTTCTGGTGATTGAATTATTGTGAAGGGCTACGAAGGAGGAATAAACTAATTAACATTATGAACAACCTTTTTGAAGATATATGTCCTAGTTAGTGATTAAGGAAGGTGATTAATTAGGCTGATCCCTAGTTACCAGATAAGGCTAATAATAGAGATAACATTAGATGTGTTAGAATGATAATTATTTGCTTAACTATGGCCAATGCAAATTTACCAGCATGAGAGTTTATGCAACAGATTTTCATTTTTGTGATTCTGCTATTTCCAACATTGTCATAAAATATACGCAGAATCTTATATAAGTATATTATTCAGTTTCTTCTATTTGAGTCAGCTTTCTTTAAATGTTACAGGTTTGGGTTGCCTACAAGGAATCAAGTTGGTTAAGTACATGTTTTTGGGTAATTCTTTTAGTATGTTTTGGCAGGTATTCTTCTCTTCTATTTGTTTCTTACTTCAGTTTAGGTGGTGGTTCGGTGGTGGTTCGACCTCTGTTAGAATAACTTATATCTACGTAAACTTCCACTAGTTTCTGATCGTAATCATGTAGTCCATAGCTGATGCAGGCAAAAATTTGGTATACACAAATTTCTCAAAAATGACACAAAATACGACAATTGAACCAAAAAAAAACTTTACTTTAATAATATAAAAGACTTACAAACTTAGACACTTACAAACGACACAATAAAGACACCTAAACTTGCATTTCCTTGCTTGAGAAGAAAGGTACTGATGGGGTGGTCACTTGCGGATAGAAGAAATAGATTAGAAGCCGAGACGAAGAGCGGAGAAGCTCGCAAGCTTTTTTAAGAAGGAGAGAAAGAAATGGAACAAGCTCTCAAGCTTTTCCAAAAATCCTCAGGTTTTGCTATCCAAAAATTGCATTTTTTCCAACCCTAAAATACACCAAAGAACACAAAATAGATAAAATGAGAAACAACACAACTTTTTATAATAAAAGACTCTTACAACTCATGACACTTACAAACTTTGACACAAACACAAATTAAAGACATCTAAAATTGCTTGCCATTCGTTGTTTTTAGAAGAAGGATATAGGTGGGGTGGCCACCTGCGGAGAGAAGAAATAGATTAGAAGCCAAGACGAAAGAAAGGAGAAGCTCTCAAGCTTTCCTAGAAGGAAGAAGAAGAGAAGTTGGACAAAGCTCGCAAGCTTTTCCAAACAACAAACCCGCAGGTTTTGGCATCCAAAAATTACATTATATCATCTTTTAATTCATACAAAACACCTTATATTTATAGGAGAAAGAGGGCAGCCAAACAGCCCCTAAAATCTTATTTAAAACCTAATAAATAAGAGGAAATAGAAGGCCAAAAGACACCACAACAGCCCCCCAAAACTGCACAGAAAACACACTAAAACAGCCCTAAAAAATTGCACATAAATCAGGAAATGAAAGGCCAAGGGACATTCTAAACAGCACCTGAAAAGGCATCCCAAAAATCAGCCAAATTCATTCCACAAAACTGCACAGAAAATAGGGAGAAAGAAGCACGAGAAACCTCAACCAGCAGCCACAGGAAGCCCAGCCAGCAAGGAACCTGAAGAGCCAGCACAGGAAACAGTACAGTACTTCACGGGAAAACAACCAGGAGGGGTAAAACCGAGAGGGAGTGACCACGGGAACAGCAACAACCAGCAGAAACCGAAAACAACAAGCAGCCCAAGGGAAAACCGAAAAGACAAGGGGAATGGGAAGGGACTCTCGGGAAAACAGCCAAGATGAAATCCCAAAAGCCATCTTTTTATTCTCAAAGAAGAAACCAAAGAGACACAAGAAGAAACCAAATAGACAAATGTAAAGGGGAATGAACCAAATAAAGATAATTTATGAGCTGAATTAAGTAGTGGGAAAGCATTTATGAGCTGATTTTTAGTAGAGGAAATTAAAGCTCACAAAAAAACACCCAACTTGTTTTGACCCCCCCTTGCCTACATCAAATTCTCCCCCACTTAAAAAAGCTCATCTCTTGATGAGGAAGCTTCAAAATTTTTGGAGATCCGACATTTCAGATTCTTGGATTAGAAGATCATACTTTCGTTTGATGACTTCCATTTATCGTTCAAATTATGCTAGAAGTGAACGCTTCTTGGACTCGAATCTCGTCACATAATTGCAGTTGTTCTTGAATCCTGAGTAGTTTGATCTGTATCGGGTCAGAAGAACTTTCTTGTGGCGTGGTCCATTGCCTTTTAGGAATAGATTCTTCAAAATCTTTTGGCTTACTTTCTTGCTCGCTTTCCACTTGATGTTTATCCATCTTGACTTAAAAAGACACGACTTAAGAAGACACAAACCTAAGCTCTGATACCAATTTGATGCGAGCAAAAATTTGGGAAGAGCCCCCAAATTTTTGCGAGTTTGTTGTTTCGGGCTTTTCCCAAATTTTTGCATGCATCAATAGCGCTAAGTAACATAAATTGTAGACATTTCGCTAATAATTCCAATAACTTCAACCATTAAGAAGAACTCTTCTTTTCAATTTATTTCAGTTTGTGATTTTGATTGATATTAGGTGTTTTTTCTACCTGGATTTTGCTTATTTTTTGGAATATGATGTTACTCTATTTGAATTTTGTTAGCTTTGATTGCAAACTAATATTAAATACGTTGGGTTTAGATAAATTTGAAATCGGTTGGCCTTTTGTCATATTTTCATATTTGAAAGTTTGGTTTCAACAATTTACTAGTACTGGCATTATGTTTTCTCCTCTTCTTAAATGGAATCAGCTACTTCATGCACTTTACTGTTATTTGCATGTCATGCATTATGGTTTTCTTCTTGTCTTCATTTTTAAAGAAATCTATTAAAATTTAAAAGTTAACATTGATTACGGGCTTCTGGTGTTGATTTTCCTACTTTATATTTTTCTAATGCTTGCATTTACCCTCCCCTTTTTCAGCATTAGCACATGCGCTTATATAGTGAAGCAACTTTTCAGTATATCAGGTCAAGATTCTTCACAAGATCCTCTACAACTTGTGCTATTGAGGTATAGTGCAATTGTGTCATCTTATTGGATTTGGCTACCTACGGCTAAACAGTTGCAAACTAATGTAGTTTTGGTGAACTGAACTGCTTATCCTTGACTTAAATCTTTGTTTCGAAGATGATTATTTTAAGTCGATTGCAACTAGATTAATAAAATGCTATGGAGGGCTGATTTGAACTTATGTTTCTATTTCCCTGCTATGACTTGAAATTTCATGGATTTGAGTCATGAATAACCTTTGAATTTGAATTGGAATATCATAAGCTTGAATTATTATAAACAACTGTTATGCTAGGCTAGAAGACAATGCTATGTGCATGTAAAAATTATTACGTGCGGAGTTCGGATGTAGCCCACGTTCGGACTCTATTTAAATCAAGCCATGTAGCTTGTAAACGCCATGTGTACGACTTGTACATAGGGTGTGTATAATACACAACATATGTATAAGCCACGTGACTTGATTTCATTGGAGTCCGGATGCATCCGGACTCCACACTTAATAATTTCTCATGTTCATGGCACCCCCTAGACCCCCTAGCTTTGAGAGCTTTCACATTGGGCATTCTTTTTATGGTGAATTGTAAGCAACCTAGAAAAACATGGAAGATTTTGATAGAAAGTGGGAACTAATTGACAATATTAACGTCTTAAATTGATAAATTACTATCCTTAAAATGTGATATAAAGGCTGAATACTAAAAAAATTCTATAAAGATTTATTATTTTACCTTTCTAATTTTTTTATCATCAACTGAGTAGTTGGATTATTAAGCATGCGGATGAGCATTACATGCAATGAACAATTATTTACTGCTTGAAATACAGATTTTTAACAGCAAATTCATATGAACTACCTCTTAGAATGAAATGCTTACTTATTTTCCCCCCATTTAAAAAAAATTACATGCCTGATAATTTTTTTGATATGCCAACCTCACGTAGTGGGATAAAGGCTTTATGATGATGCTGTTGTTGTTGTGTTGGTAGCTTTCCTATTGACACAAATAAATGATACAAACAGTGCTTCTAATCATATTATCTTAAATATTGTTGGAGAAGTTTCATTTCTCATTGTGCTAACATGGATTCCTATTTATCAGATGATTTGTGGGGGTGTTATTCAAGTTTGTTTGCAGATAGGATTTTCTTTTTCAGTTTTTAATTTTTAGTTGATGGATGTCTTATTAGTTAGAATTCCACAACATGATCTCTAGGAGTACCTTAAGCAAGGCAATTGCCTCAAGACAAAGTTTCATTAAGCAATTGGCTCCATAAGTGAGAAAAGGTACCAAGTACATTTCAACATTAGAATCCTGTTGAAGGTCCTACAAGCAAAGCACTGAAGGCCCCTTTAATGCACTTATTATACTATAATACAAGACTACTCAAATCAAAATGTAATAAAATGAGTTTTGCTTGTGCTAGGTGTCATGGAGTAAACCACAATTGGACTGAAGTTGGTCCAATGACATTAAGAGTCATATCAATGTTAACCTCATTTCTGTATGAGGTCATCAGAATCCATCCAGACTGTTGTGTGTTGATCTAATGGTTAAAAATCATCCAGAACTAAATCTACACTTCAATCCAGTCTTCAATAAAACTTCAATCCAATCTTCAATCAAACTTTAATCAACTTCAATCATCCAGACTACATGTCATCAAAACATCATTCGGCATGTGTCGGACACTCCAAAAACATGTCATCAACATCAATATCAAGTCTTTATCCCATTATATGGGGTTGGCTACATGAATCCTTTTTCTCCATTGTGCTATGTTAAAAATTAAATTCTTATTTAAATCTAATAAAGAAAGGTCATTTCTAATATTTTCGAACCAAGTCTTTTTAGGTCTACCTCTTCTCTTCTTAACATAAGTCAAATCTAATACATCTACTTTCCTAACCTGGTTATCGGAAGACTATTTTGTGTGACCAAACCATCTAAGGCGACTCTCTCTAATCTTATCTTCCACTGGAGCTTCTCCAACCTTTTCACATATATGCTCATTTCGTATCCTGTCTCTAAGAGTAAGGCCACTCATCCACGCATCCTCATATCTGCAACACTTAACTTAATTTGATGCTTCTCTTTTAATGGCCAACATTCTGCACCATAAAGCATTGCAGGTCTAATCACCATCTCATAGAATTATCCTTTAAGTTTTAGGGGGACTTTTCCATCACATAACAAGCCTGATGCATTCCTCCATTTCAACCATCCAACTTGAATTCTATTAATAATATCCCCATCTATTTCATTATCATGCCGAAAACATTTATGATGAAAAAAATATTAAATATAAATTGGACATGTGTGTCTGACACGCATGTCTTAAATATTTTATGAATTTTTTAAATATAATTTATTGTATTTAATATTTTTATTTAATATATAAAAACTTAATTTTTTATTTCCTATCTACAACACTAATCAATCTCCTGTGCTCAATAACCTATTCATCGAATATTCTAGTTTTCATTTCTCTTTAGCGAGTCATGATTTTAGTTTCACCACAATGACCATTGTCATCTTAACATCGATGTTTAACATAATTACAAAACGACATTTCAGAACCATCTCAATATCAAAGTCTTACATCATCTTGACATTGATGCTCGACGCTAGCAATTTTTATACCCACAACTTGATGTATTCAACCCATGTTTGTGTCTTATATTTTCAATAATTGATGTGTCCCGTGTCCATGTTGTGTTGTATCCGTGTGTCTGTGTCTGTGTCTGTGCATCATAGATTTAGAGATATTTGGTATCTCCAAAAAAAGGTTTTAGGGATATTGTGCTATATCGTAAGGGTTAGGGGTATTTTAGCTACCACCTATAAGGTTTTCAAGGATATTTTGGCTATCACTTGAAAAGGTTTAGGAACATTTATTATTTTCCTAAAAGTTCAAGAGATATTTGACACCTATTGAAAATTTCTAAAGGTATTCTGGCTACCAATTAGAGGTAGAGTTCATCTTATTTGGGAAAGATAAAACTCAAAAGAGTTAAGGCTAAGAGTATTTTTGCTACCACTTAAACCTTAAAAATATTGGTGTAAAGGCCAACTATTTTGGCTAGATAAACCTTAACATGTGGGAAGGCTTAATTGTATTTTGGCAACCACTAGAAGTCTAGATTTGAATAGATCTATTGATGTTCAATTTGGGTATAACAATATCTAAAAAGGTTGAGCTAACAACGACCTGGAAGGTTTGAAATCTACCTAAACTCACAATTCACTTAGCATTTGGCACTAAGATTTAAGTTTTTGACTTATTTTTAAAGAAGGAAAGATTGATATTCTTTCATTTGGAGAAAGAAAAGATGACTTTGTTTTGTAGAAAGATGAAAAAAAGGCCTTTCATTTGGAGAAAGATGAATTTAGATTTTTCATCTAGGGGAAAAAATAATTTCTGATCTTTTCTTTTGGGGATAGATGAAGGATTTGAAATTTTAGACAAGTTTTGGCAATCTGGCCCCAATCTACAACCGGATGGGAAGAACATTTCTATTT
>NW_021436335.1:0-295 GCF_001605985.2 Dendrobium catenatum | reverse complement strand
CATGGTTGCTCCGACAAACTTGCACCTCAGTACCATCAGATTCAAGGGTCATCTTGAGGGAAGTTTTGAGAAGAGGAAGATCTCTTTGGTGTCAAAGGACCCGGCTACTCCGCCGCAGGGTGCCTTTGGGGAATGGACGTAGGTCAAGTTTTAACCGAACCACTATAAATCTGTTGTGTTCTTTCTTATTTTTTTTCTACGTATTTAATTTTATTACAAGTTGTTTACTCTGGTTGAAAAGTTTATTTTTTAAACTTCAAATTTAACTTGCATAAATAATTAAAAAAGTTTTCTA
>NW_021436334.1:0-388 GCF_001605985.2 Dendrobium catenatum | reverse complement strand
AGGCATCTCATCTTCCACCTTTGGAACTTTGGATTTTATACTTAGCCAAATAGGGTGCTCAGCCCTAGGATTCAACTTGACAACAAAAGTCCAGAAAGAAGAAGAAAATAAGCTATATGAAAATGGCAAGTTTGTCTTCAGCACAGCTTCACCATTCTTTGTCTCAATGGGAATGATAGCCATTGTTAATGTAATCTCTTTCATTTTTGGATTCATAAAGGCTGTGAGAAGAACTGGGGGGTTGGATGAGATGCTGATTCAGTTATTTCTTTCTGGATTCATTGTGACAAACTCGTGGCCTGTCTATGAGGCAATGTTCATTAGAAAAGATGGTGGAAAAATGCCAGAAAGTGTTACTAAGGCCTCTATTTTGCTTTCCTCTATATTA
>NW_021436333.1:0-217 GCF_001605985.2 Dendrobium catenatum | reverse complement strand
TACGTTCAAATCAAGGTGCTGTGCGTCGACAGCGGGCTTAAAACGAAGAAGTTATGGATTTTTGAAGTTTAAGATCAATAAAGGATAAATTTTGGAATAGTTTTTAAAGGGAAATAGTAGTATTTTTAAAATAATTATAAAATAAGCTTAATTTAAAATAATGAAACTTCTGAAATCATAAGATAAAAATAATGATTATTCATTAAAATATTACATA
>NW_021436332.1:0-254 GCF_001605985.2 Dendrobium catenatum | reverse complement strand
TTTAATCACTTGTTCAATTTCCAAATGCATCCTTCGAGGAGCTTGTTTGATTGGAACAATGTTTGGTTGAATGACAAGTTTATGGACCGCTATATTTGGATTTAAGCATGCATTTCATCATAATTCCATGCAAAACAGTCCTTAAACTCTGTCAGGAGTTGTACCATACCATTGGCATCATTTTCATTTAGCAATGCACTTATAAAAGTGGGGCGTAGATTTTGTTCAATACCCAAATTGATTTCTTTCAATTT
>NW_021436331.1:0-381 GCF_001605985.2 Dendrobium catenatum | reverse complement strand
AAACCCAATCGTACATTTCTAGGATCTGCAGCAAAATCTGTATCTTGGTAATCTAAGTGCTGCCAAGCTGGAAAGTCAGCCGGATGCCTCATGTAACCATCTTTTATGCGATCTTCTTTATGCCATATCATAGATGATGCAGTCTAAGATGACATGAATAATCTCTGCAATCTTGATGTTAATGGGAAGAGCCACATGACTTTTCCTGCAACTTTTTTATTTTTTTTACTTGATATATCTTTTGAAATGCTATCTTCTGCAACCCATCTTGACTCATTACAAATATCACATTCATTCTTAAATTCATGAGGACCCCAATATAAAATGCAATCATTGCGACATGAATCATATTTTTTATAACTTAAGCCCAAATCCTGAATT
>NW_021436330.1:0-257 GCF_001605985.2 Dendrobium catenatum | reverse complement strand
AATTTTCAAATAACTTAATATAAAAGGTGATGAAGTATGCATTATCGATTTGAATTTACATATGAATAATAACCGATTATACTGACAAGTAATCTTCTAGACAAAAATTAAAAAACGAAGACATTTGAGTAAGTGGAGAGAGAGCGAGAGAGATGAAAGCTCAAAGTATGTCAAAAACCAAAAAAAATATCAAAAATATTAAAAAAAGTTTCATCTCCGTTTTTTTTTTTTATAAAATTTAGAGGGCTATTGGAAAG
>NW_021436329.1:0-1998 GCF_001605985.2 Dendrobium catenatum | reverse complement strand
GCTGTGGGGGATAAAGGAGAGTCACGATTTTAGTGCATTACTTGGAGGGTTCCTCCAAGGAGTGGACGTAGGTAAAGGTTTGACCGAACTATTATAAATCCAATGTGTTCTTTTCTTATTATCGCTTCCACATTTATTTTTCTTTTGCACTTTGTTTGTGGTGATTTTTTGTTGGAGTTTTATCTTTAGTTTTAAAGTTTTCCAATTCACCCCCCTTCTTAATTAGCTTTGGACCAGATCTATAGGGACAAACATCCCTAACAAACTTTCAATCCAGTCCAGAAATCAAACCCATAAATTAATCACACCTTCATTCAATTACAAGTCAAATATCAATCAACCAATTTCATACTCAATCATTCAAACATTGCTCAAATTTATAGTATACATTCAATCAATCAAATTCTAAATGCAATCAAACTCCTTCAAAATTCCTTTGAAAATAGCCTTAATGATTTGGACTTGATTGGTCAACCTAACCCAATCAACAGTTGACCCAGTCAATTATGCCCAACTCCAATCAAAATTAACTAATTTGAATTAAATCAATGATTTGTGGAAGATCAACCCATTCAACCTCCCAAACCCCTCATACTCCATCAAATCTACACCTAAACCTCAACTACAGTCTATCCTATCAATCTTACCTAAGGTCGACTTGTCAATTTAGTCAACTCAAGGCTTAAAATCATTTCCTTGGTCAAATCTCTTTCTAAATATTTGAATTCCAATATCAAGCTATCATACCTCCGTTGAATGATCCCAGCACTTAAGACATTTCTCTATGCCACATCACCAATCCACATGGCAAGTAGACTGATCAAACCTAATCAAAGTAGTCAATCAAGCTCATAAATCATTTCATTTGGTCAACCCATATTCAAATATTCTAATCATGGTTTCATATTGATTCTAAACTATCCTAACAATCACTAAGCTCCACCTAGACTCTAACCTAGCTTCTTTAACCCTTGTTGACAAGTCAAATAGTTAATAAGAGCTCAAATAAGCTCTCATGGTCAAACACCCTCCCAAAGCTAATCCATCTCATTTGGGACCAATCCAGCTGTCCAAATGCATTCCAGAAGTTTCCTGGAATCCACCTCATCAGTTTGAACTCATTGATCGGTCAAACCAGTCAATGAAAATCTCAAAACCCTTTCAAATGGTCAACCCGACCCACCAAGCTTTTTCCAGCCTAAATGAGACCCGTCCAGACCTTGGAATCATTTCCATAACCTTTCTAGGAGTTAACCTTACCCAACCCATGTCTTGGCATGCTCCTATTTCTTCCCGTTAGCTCAAATGAGCTCTAGTGCTCAACCCGACTCACCAATCTCACCCAATTCAAACCAGATCCGTCCAGCCCATATAATCAACTCCAGAAGCTTCCATGAACCTGGTTTGACCTCCCCAGCTGCTGGCATGGCTCTAGACCCTTACTAGCCTAGTGGTCCCCATAATTTGAGAATTAACTAGGGTCATTTTCACCTAAAGAAATGACTCCCTATGCTCCTTAACGAACTATTCCAGGTGTCAACCATCCCAGGAGTTCCTTTAGTTGATCCCAACAGCTCCTTTGGCTCCAAAATGACTGAATAAGCTATTAGAGGTGGGATCTCTTATTCGAATGGAGATCTTATCTCACTTATTCTCCAGAGCTTTTAGCATTTCATTTTGAAATCCCAGAGCTTCCTTCATCTTTTCCTGACCTTTTACCATCATTTGGACGCTACTAGCGACGAGGAGAATGAGATCCGAAGCCTTAGTCTGCCTCCAACTTTGAACTCCTCCTCCAGTGGTCTTCCAAACTCAGAGTCTTTAAGAGATCAACATGTGGTCAATCTACAAATTCAACCGTGTTTAAATCAACGAAATCCATCCAATATATCGAGCTAAATCTCTAACCCTAGGTGTTTACCTAGGTTCCTAAATAACTTTCCGATCATTGCATCAAATGGGTTAAAATTAGTTCCCCGTTACTTCTTAGGATTTATT
>NW_021436328.1:0-223 GCF_001605985.2 Dendrobium catenatum | reverse complement strand
GCCTGTTAATCGAGAGAGGTTACTTTAGTAGATTTCTCAGGTGACTCTTCAGTTATAGAGGCAGACTTTACGACAGAGGTATATGTGACAGAGAGGATAGCCACCTCTGTAGTCAGTTGATACAGCTCCAATTATTTGAACACCAGTAATTACTCATGTTGTTGGATGACGCCTATATTGCCATAAATAGAGACAACAATGGGAGCATGCTTGGCCCCATATT
>NW_021436327.1:0-221 GCF_001605985.2 Dendrobium catenatum | reverse complement strand
AAAAGAGGAGTAAGCGATCACAAACCCACATGGGCCCTGACGAGCGTATTCTATTTTTATATGTGACGTCTAGAGATGCTGCGCGGGTCAATAAATGAATTCAAGTTCGAGCCCAATCCTCTGAACAATGGGGTAGGAGTCAGACAAAGCTCAAACTCTTAAACAAATATACGGTCATGATGTAGACCGGAATATTTATTTTAATACATTCATATTAGGCC
>NW_021436326.1:0-202 GCF_001605985.2 Dendrobium catenatum | reverse complement strand
AATACCGAGAAAATCGCAAACATAGCATTTCCAGGTTCCGGTCCGGGTCAAGTCATCGGGCCGGGCGGTAAAGAGTAAGAGCACGTGGCGACATATTATTGGCGGCCGAATGTAGCTCTACGTTCGGTCAGAGGACGTAATAATTATTCGTTTGACTGCCAGCAGGATTTCAGAGTCCTTTAATCTGTATTTTTTAAATTTT
>NW_021436325.1:0-249 GCF_001605985.2 Dendrobium catenatum | reverse complement strand
ATGAACATTATCCAAAATATTCTTGCAACCTAATGCCTCTTAATTTAAAACCCCACAAACATTATTCCAGAAAGCCCAATTAATAAAATAAAGAAAGTACTTACCATAAATGAAAGTACTCTTATCCTTGTTAATGGACAGCACACTCATATTTTGGAACTGAGATAAAAATTGTACTAACATATTAACAGTATTAATGGAAGCATTCAAAGAAATTATAAAGTTATCCAAAAAATTTAGATGAGAAAT
>NW_021436324.1:0-223 GCF_001605985.2 Dendrobium catenatum | reverse complement strand
GCAGTTGTTCGCCAATCCAAAGAAATGCCAATACCTCACTGATAAAATCTCTTTCTTGGGATTTGTCGTCTCAGCTGAGGGAATAGAAGCAGATCCCGCGAAGGTGGAGGCAGTCCGACAATGGCCAACACCTCAGTCCATGACCGAGGTTCGTCAATTCCACGGGCTGGCTTCCTTCTACCGCCGGTTTATTAAGAATTTTAGCTCAGTAGCTGCACCCCTT
>NW_021436323.1:0-727 GCF_001605985.2 Dendrobium catenatum | reverse complement strand
CTGAGTAGAGCTTGGGCGAGCCCTGAGTTCACAAAAATAAGAGAGCAAAATAAGCCGAACAGAGCATCTAATTGTGGGTGTTTAGGAAGCTCTCTTCATACTAGTGGATCTGTTTCTCATACGGAACATAGACAATGACTGGTAAAAGCTTTAATTTAGTTTAATAAATATATTTATATTATTATAAATATATCTTATATTTTCATAATGAGTTTTTTAACCGGAAGCTGACATTGTTGGAGTTACATACGATAACTCACCAACATAAAGTTGACCATTAGTGGGTTGATGAAAAGGCTAAAAAGGCTCATATGAGTGTAATCTTTTGAAATTTGGGAATATAAATTTATTATAATAAAATTTATTCTAATATCAAGATATTTTATGGATTTCATCTCTCAAGATCATTTTATACGAGCCAAGAAAGTCATCAGTCCACTGGTGAGGGATCATCTTTAGGATCGACCTAGTATTCTGAGTATCATACATGGTTAGATGTTGTTGGAGGAAGGCAGAGGGGGAGGGTACATGATTTGGGTTCATAAGGCTATGCTTATAAGGGCAGTTCATCCGCATCAGCATTTTAAGATCCCAGTGGAGCTGAAGAAAGTGTAAGCCAAAGGGTTGCAGCACTGACGAGAGAGAAAAGAGATGAGAAAGGTTCGAAATTAGATGCAGGCAGAGCTGTAATCCTATAGAGATGAAAATCAAAAGAAGAAAGAGCAAG
>NW_021436322.1:0-306 GCF_001605985.2 Dendrobium catenatum | reverse complement strand
TTTAATGGCAGCAGAAAGGGATGGAGTATCAGTTATTAACTTTGATGCACTAATTCCAGAGGAAATATTTGTGCAAGAATTTACAAGCTGAGTTATTTGGCTTCTTAGAAATGTTGAACCAAATATTCTTTTCCTTCTACCGGTTGTCGTTGTAGCTGAAGGATGTTTCAATTGGCTACAATCATTGATGCTTTCAAGAATTTGTGAAGGATCTTCAAAAGACTCAGAACCTATATCAGTGTGTTCAGAATCTTCAGTATCATTTTCAAGGTTAAGTCCCTGGTTTGGAGTCCAAGCATGATCTCC
>NW_021436321.1:0-1566 GCF_001605985.2 Dendrobium catenatum | reverse complement strand
AAGAGAAGGAAGATAACTCCCTTACCGCCAAACTCTTCCTCAACCAACGTCGGACTTCCACCCGGCAACTTAGTGATGCCGGACTTCTGCTCGACAGTCGAACGACGCCGGAGTTTTTCATGGCCATAGACTGATGTTGGAGTTCTGCTCGACAGCTGTGCGAGGTCAGAGTTTTGCCCGACCACCTATTAAATATGGTGTTTTGCCCGTCCGCTGCCCGTCCACTGGACGTTTAGTGTACTTCTACTGGATGTTGCACTTGTGCCCATCGTCGAATTTCTACCCGACATCGGACATCAACTGTCATCGGAAATCTCCCATCGTAGTGAGATGTGCATCAAACCGTGTCAACTGCACTCCTTAGCAAATCGCAGCAGGTATTCAGTCTTAACGATAAGCATATAAGGCTGAAGCTCATTTTGCTCATTTGTGAGGTCACACTAGTATTCTTACCCGTCGCAACTTCGGTCCACGCACTTCTCTGTGTTATGGCAAGTACATCTGGGTGTGATGCCTTGCGCCGGACATTCTCTCATACTTATTTGCTACACCTCTCTTGAGCTGTGTTCAATTCTAATAGTGATTCTCGAGCTTATCGATATTGTGATCTATCAACACTTTTGATGTGTGGGCCCCTGCTGGCAAACATTTCTAGACCATTTCCATACTTGTACTTTCGGTCGGAACTTGTCTATCATAACAAATGCAGCTCACCCTTACTCTAGCTCCTATCCCGGGCCGAACGGTGGTGTGAACAGAACGGAGTCACTTCACACCTAAACTCACTATAATTTACCTATTACACTTACGTGCCTAGAACGATAGTTGCGGTCGAGGAAACACCAACTCAACCTTAGGCGCCGTGAATTTTCAAAGTGGCCGACCACTTAAACTATGACGAGGCATAGCAATATAGTATGAATCACTGGTCTTTATGTTGTTACCACTTGGCTAATGTGAAGCATCTCGATAAATTGGATTTTGAGAGTAATCTATAATTCGATGTTATTATTTGAGCTACATCAGAGAGTTCCTCTAATCATCAAATTTAACCTTAACTCATATGTATGATGGTCGCTTCATTGTTCATTGATACGTCTAGATGAAAATACTAGAAATGTTTATATTCAAATCTAACCTATTAACGGGCCCCGTGCGAGTGTCTTTATCTCTCGATTTTTAATGATTTTCCATGTAAAAAATTTTGGTGTCTCGTATAAATACTGTAGCACCCTATGTATCTTATTTCGACGGTGTGTGCGATCTTTGTACAAAAACTGAATAGTGCATTAAAACTTTATATTTATTCTAATTGCACGCATATGTAAAATAGGATATATAATCTCATTTATGAGATACCCGAATTCGTGTCCTATGTAGTGTTTTGGCAATGGCTACACCGTACCTAGCTAATTTGCTCTTTGGGAATCATGAATTGGACCCACATGGTGTCATAGGGTTGAAATTTCGTATGACTTTAGTTTATTAAGTAAGTGTGTGTTGAATATTTGTGATTGTTGGACAACATTACTATGATCATAATAGTAATGAAATAATGTAGCTAAT
>NW_021436320.1:0-307 GCF_001605985.2 Dendrobium catenatum | reverse complement strand
AAACAAATCTCATAATTAAAAGAGTGGTGAAACTCTTTCTTTTGCATAAAATTCAGAGTCAGATATCAAATCTTGTGTCTAGTCGCTGCTATAAAATTATTATTATCATTGGATCCAAGAAAGCAGCAGTGCTACTAACTATTCAATTTGTATCCACATGAAATATTGATACGCCTTTGTCCATACTTATCTGACTCATATACGAGGTTATTATGGAACCTACGACTATCGTTAATTAATTATATGAGACTTATTATTTGAAATGTATTATTATTATTATTATTATTACTATTATTATTTATGTTGC
>NW_021436319.1:0-226 GCF_001605985.2 Dendrobium catenatum | reverse complement strand
TGATTATCCAATTTAATGTTTGAAGCTCTTAAATATGATTCGGTTTCTTTATTTTGACTCATTTGAGCTCAGATCAATCCAATTCTGATGTCCTTGGGTCTGTCTCATTGAGACGTTTAATTTGACCATAAGTTTGTTGAAATCTAAGTTTGGATGGCCCAAAATTTAATTTTTAAAGCATTTAATTTATATATGCATTAAGATTTGTGCCTCATGATCATGAAGA
>NW_021436318.1:0-371 GCF_001605985.2 Dendrobium catenatum | reverse complement strand
GTGAGAGAGCAAGAGAGAGAAATGGAGAGAGCAAGAGAGAGAGAGAGTGAGCTGAATAGTGCATTTGCATTAATAAGCTAAGAAAACATTACAAAACAACAGAGACAAAAACAAAAAGAACTACAGTCTATCACTCTCCCCCCTTAATAAAGACAATAGCGTCGGGGGAAATCAACAACATTCGTATCTTTAAACAAAAAATTACCCACCAGAGCCAAGTGGGCCCAAAAGTCCGTTGGCCGGTTACTATCACGTGGAATATGTTGGAAGAGGACTTGCTTGAACTGCATAAGAAATGAGAGGTCAGGGCCCTCAACCCGACGGTGAACCACATAATTTCGATCTCCCAATCCTTGCATCCACCGCACTGC
>NW_021436317.1:0-225 GCF_001605985.2 Dendrobium catenatum | reverse complement strand
ACCAGGATGATCTATTCAAAATCCCTTAGTTACTTCTAGACGATTAATATCGGCCAGCACAAATTCAGGGCGATGCTCTGGACGATTTTCCGATGATTTGAACTGATCATCCTGGACGATCGTGATATCGTCCGGGATGATCAAGCCAATTTTCAATCGTCTAGTTTGCATTCAGGGCGATGCCCTGGCCGATCTCATGGGATTTATACTGATCGGTCAGGACGA
>NW_021436316.1:0-283 GCF_001605985.2 Dendrobium catenatum | reverse complement strand
CACAGCATTGATTTCTCCGTGGAAGAGATGTACCAATAGCATCAATGCTGTTTATGCACAGCATTAATGCCCACCCCAACCTCACGGCATCGGGAGGGGGCGCCGGAAGGCTGCGTGATTTTTGAGGGGACTAAATATATTTTTTTAAAATTAAAATAAATTGCTTAAATTAGCAGGTCGCCCATATTAGAAGATTTAAAGATTTTTTTTGTTTGGGATTGATTCGCTCTCCCATACTCCTCGCCTTTGATTTGATCCGGCCGAGTCGAGCACTCCCTTACCT
>NW_021436315.1:0-312 GCF_001605985.2 Dendrobium catenatum | reverse complement strand
AAAATGCATTAATATTAAATTAAAATTATAATATTTATCTAAAAAATACTTAATTAAATCAATCCAAACACGCAATTCCACAAATTGTTTAGCAATTTTCATGTTATTTATAGAAATACCATTATCGCAAGGTGCTAATGAGAAAATAGCACCAATATTGGCTTGTAGTTAAAAAAACTCGAATTTGGTAGCGCTGTCTCCGTCTCCCCACAAAATTTCCCCCGCTGGGCGGCGGGCGCAGTTCGATCTGAAACCTCATCAATGCATCACCTGCCATCTCCTTCAAGCTAGGGTTTTGAATTGAACCCTGAT
>NW_021436314.1:0-415 GCF_001605985.2 Dendrobium catenatum | reverse complement strand
TACTAGTAAAAACTTACGATATAGGAGAGCACTTAAAAGAAGGCAAAAATAGCTTTACAAAGGCCATCATTTATAATGTTCCAACAATTTTGGTAAAAATAAGAAGTGAAGCCATCAAACCCGCCACAAAATCTTTATTCAAATCCATAAAATGTTAAAAATCACCTCAACGATACGAATAGAAGAAAAACCAATGTCAATCCAAAGCCCCGAATCCTTTTGATTTTTTTAGGATATATTAGTTGCCCCCCTATTTTTAGACGTCGAAGCTCCAATAGTCCGAAAATACGCATCATAGACTCTGGATAATTTTCCATGTGATTCGAAATCAATTCTAGCATGTAGGATCCTTAAATTTCTTTGAAAGTGTTAAAATTGAGTCCTAAATGTCGAAAAACGGTCCCAGAGAACCCAA
>NW_021436313.1:0-315 GCF_001605985.2 Dendrobium catenatum | reverse complement strand
GGGCAATTATTATCAAGATAATTAGCTCAAGCTCTAGTGAAATTAATGTGGGCCCTTTTTATATTACTTATAGTCTTCTTCTAACCTCCATCATACTATCTCAATGATGATTCCATAAAATAGAATACAGTATCCAATGGAAAATCATCTACAGTTCTTGTATGCTTATGGATAAATTGCTGATCTTTTGAGCTCACGAGCGGCAAATGTTTGAGGACTCGGTAATATTCTAGACTTGACGTAGCTCTTCTTGATTTGTCGGTTGGAAGTTCGACTCCCAACTATGATGTTATGACTTTGAGTCTCATATATATA
>NW_021436312.1:0-214 GCF_001605985.2 Dendrobium catenatum | reverse complement strand
CCCCTATTAATCGTCGACTGATATAATAAAGGGCATTCTCTTTGCCATCTTCATTTGTTTGTGCTAGCAATGCTCCGAGTGATTCTTCAAGAGAAGCTGTATATAGGATTAGGGGTTTCCCTGGGATTGGGGCAGCAAGGATTGGAGGATTCAATAGATATTATTTTATACTATTAATTGCCTCTTGACAAGCATCGTCCCACACGAAAGGAGT
>NW_021436311.1:0-640 GCF_001605985.2 Dendrobium catenatum | reverse complement strand
TTTTAACCCAGACCAAATTGGATTCAATTGCCACTTGCGTTGGGTGCATCAGACCCAGACCTATCTCCCATACAAAACCCAGGGTCTGACCTGACCTGGATCGAGCTCAATTCAATTTGAACCGAGCAGGTTTGGGTCTTACTCAGCCACCATTTCAATCCAGGCATTCCCAGGCCAAATTGACTCCACCCTTGGCTCCAGTGTGTCCCCATCGGCCTTCCCTGGTCAACCCGACCCAGACCATGGCCGGCGGCGGTCAGAACCAATGTAGAGCAAGCTCTGGTGGTCCCCCCAGGCCGACCCTGACCGAAAGCCTTCCAAAGGCTATGGCTCGCAGGCTTGAGGCTCACGATCTCTCTGAAATGGTGCCCCTTTCCACTTGGCATCAATCCGAGACCCCCTCCGATTCAATCCAGGCCGTCCGAGCTCGCGGAGGAGGCTGAATAGGCTGGTGCTCCCCAGAGCTCAAGGATCGAACCCAGCATTTTCTAATAACCCCCCAGAGTTCCCCCAATCTCCCAGCATCTTCCCTCGAGCTCCCAGACCTCCCCTTCTATTACTTCGAGCGAACTCCGGCGAAAGGCTTTGGCGTCCCACTCAAATTCCTACCTCCGGCCATCTTCCAGTCGCGGCCTCTGAA
>NW_021436310.1:0-249 GCF_001605985.2 Dendrobium catenatum | reverse complement strand
TTTCAATTTATTCTTCCCTACTAAACCCAATTCGCCTTCTCTCTACCTCATCCCTTGGCCGGCCACACTTCTACCCTCCCCCAAGTTCAAATTGAAGAGAAACTTCTTTCTCTTTGACGGAGTTCAAGATTACTAGTAACCGTTGGAAGGCATCGTCATCTAGCATTCATGAATAGCCAATCCTGACACTGATTATGGACTCGAGTATGACAAACACGGTTTCGTGCACATTCTCCATTCAACCTTTTT
>NW_021436309.1:0-326 GCF_001605985.2 Dendrobium catenatum | reverse complement strand
CAATCCATAGAGGAGTGCTGATGCACGAAGCAATTCTTGAGATGTTGCAATCCTCCCAATATTGTAGTGGGAAATTGGGCATCCGAATCCAAACCGGGAAAGATAACCCTTCCATCGAGTCAGTAGAGAAAACAAATTAATCCAACAAGGTTCCCACCAATAAGCTAGGGTCCTTCACAGTGAACCACGTCCCTAGCTTCAACAGAGGAGAAGATACAGATAAAACAGTCCGAGCCCAAAGTGGTGAGTTGGTACTCCCCGAATCCACTCCACTGACATTGAATTTCCTACTTCAATAAGAAGAAAGAATCTTTCCTACCCAGGAT
>NW_021436308.1:0-307 GCF_001605985.2 Dendrobium catenatum | reverse complement strand
AGAGGAAGGTGGCATAAGAAAATGCTAACTCTAAATGTGAAAACGGTATCATAGCTTGATAAGCTTCCTGATCCTCATGTACTATAAGATTCAAGTTTATTGATTAAGTTTTTTTTTTCCCTTCATGTTATACATCTTATAGCATTAGCACGGGGGATGTTTCAGAGGATTCCCTAATAGTATAGTAAAGCCAGAATATTTATATAGCATGTTTGTATAAATTGTCAAAATTTTGTAGATTTGTTTTTATGTCTTGATTAAAATTTTATTTTGTCTTTTTCTTATTGGGTGATCCTAATGCCTATCA
>NW_021436307.1:0-443 GCF_001605985.2 Dendrobium catenatum | reverse complement strand
TATATATATATATAATTTTTTTGTAGGTGGCAAAGCTCATGCAATGCTAAAGGGGGGCTAATGTCATAATTTCTAATGTTGTTTTATGCAGGTGCTTGCTCAACCCCCCTAAATAAATGAGGGCTAATTTAAATCATTTAAAAATAATTTCTAGAGGTGCTCCAAAAGATTGCTTAGCCTTCATAATTAAGAGCATGGCCAAGTGTTTCTTAAATGAGTTGCTTTTATTTTTATATAATTGCTTGTGATATATAAACTGCTTGGGATTTTTGCTAGGATAACCCTGCAGGTGACTTTAGATTTTATGCTTTCCAATTAATGTAATATTTGTTATAATTATTAAGAGTTGTGAAAATGTAACTTTGAGTTGGGATATTCTTATCTAACTCAGATTCTAAAAGAAGAATGTTAAGATAGTTGCTATTTACATGCATTACATTTTT
>NW_021436306.1:0-348 GCF_001605985.2 Dendrobium catenatum | reverse complement strand
TGAGCGCCCCAGCACTACGTACTTGAGCCCCCCGGCGTTGTGTCCACGAGATCCCCAATGCTAAATGACAGAGAACAGAGTACCACAGCAGCCTAGATATGGAACCACATCGGTTGAAGAGAGAGGCTTAAGCGCACTCTTGTATTTTGAGTTTGTAGACAGTGAGAACTATGCATGTGAGAAGAGAAGCAATGAGAGAGTGGGAGAGAAGAGAGATCTGTATTTATTTCTCCCGATTTTCATAGGGGATTATTTGATGTGGTGTGGCTCTGTGATTTTTTTCACTATTTTGAATTTTTCCACGTTAAATCCTGGTGTACTTTACTTTTCCGCTGATTTTACTTTCTT
>NW_021436305.1:0-301 GCF_001605985.2 Dendrobium catenatum | reverse complement strand
TGCTCTGGATGATTTTCCTCTGATTTGAACTGATCGACCGGGACGATCAAGCCAATTTTAAATCGTCCATTTGCATTCAAGACGATGCTCTGGTCGATCTTCTGAGATTTGTACTGATCGGCCAGGACGATGTCCATATCGACTTGGACGATATTGTCGGCAACTTGCAATTAATGAGCTCCTTTGAAGCTCTTCTATTTAAGAGCTCTTGTTCAACGTTTTGAATAAACTTTTGTTATTGCCTTGACCTGAGAAGGCCTTAAGGAGAGTGGGAGAGAGAGGATCTTGTGAGGGGGAGCTT
>NW_021436304.1:0-245 GCF_001605985.2 Dendrobium catenatum | reverse complement strand
TAGCTTGTGGAACATTTCTTTCAATCCCTGGTGAACACTTCTGGCATGACCCTTCATATCCAGCAGGTAACGGCAGTAATTCTTTCCTAAACTTGATTATGATCACCTAACAATCAAATACTTTTTTAACTTTTGTTTTACATTTCCTTATCATATAAACCCATCATTGAGAATACCGCTTTTATTTTGGATAAAGCATAGTTGGTCTTTGATACGCCCTAGGGTTTCACCAATTCGATTTTGCC
>NW_021436303.1:0-200 GCF_001605985.2 Dendrobium catenatum | reverse complement strand
GAGTGTGTGTGCGGGTGTGTGCGCGTGCATGTGTGCGGGTGTGCGTGAGTAATAGCCCATATATGAGGGTGGGTTGGGTTTAGACCTGTCAATATTTGACCCGACCCGAAAACCCGACCCGAACCCGACCTGAAAATTTCGGGTTCGGGTTGACCCGAAAACGCGAAATCAACCCGGTTTGACCCGTTTTTAATTAATTT
>NW_021436302.1:0-739 GCF_001605985.2 Dendrobium catenatum | reverse complement strand
ACTCCATTTTCTGAACTAATGTTTTTTAAAACTGTGTGTTACAAAAGCACAAAAAAAAACAAACGAAGCCTTAGGCTTCTTTGGCACGTTTTAAACCATTATTTTTTTCCTACTTTTAATAAATTTTTATGCTAAATGTAGCCTTACAAAGCAATAAGAAAGCCATCCCAAACAAAGCCTTAAACTCATACAAAAACTCTTATATCATGACTATTATTTTCTTATTGCTTTCAAAAAATTTTATGTTGCATGGGATGCTTCTTTTTATAGCAGTTTTCAAGAAAATTATTTTCCTCACAACAACTTTACAATTATATTTTTAAAAATTTGCGGTCGTCCCAAACTGAACATCAGCAATATTATCAATTTTAGTAAAATCCTAAAATAATTTATGGAATGTTTGAGATGATTGTAGTATTGTATAAAGTTGCATGTAAAATTATTGTTGGTGAAAATAATTTAACTATTATGGTTGTAAGAAATAACTTTTTAACATAATTTAAAAAAAAAACAATAAAAAATTAGCTATAAAATAATAGTCAAACATCATTATGATTATTATCTAAAAAATTAAAATAAAAACACAAAAAAATTATTTCAAGAGACCATTAATTATATTTGTACATTATGAGCAAGAATATATATTTCTATGTAACTACTCGTAATAACTACTGAAAATTTTTTTTTAGATATTATGTCAATTAAAATAAACTCACACAAATATCACATACGTAAGATT
>NW_021436301.1:0-237 GCF_001605985.2 Dendrobium catenatum | reverse complement strand
TGAAAATCCGGACGTATACCGAGCAATATTGAGTGCTCGGTGCCGAGCTCGAGGTGATGTGGCATGTGGTTATTGGTCTATAAACGCATTCGGTGTCCAGACATAATAATTACTACATACCCACACACTTTATATATTTTTTAAACGCAGTCTGCCACAGGCCCACAGAGGCTTGTTACCCTTTACTTTGATACAAGGGCGGAATTATAGTGAGCTTAGGGGGGGCAATTGCCCCCC
>NW_021436300.1:0-349 GCF_001605985.2 Dendrobium catenatum | reverse complement strand
AAATGAAGCAGTTTTAAAAAGGTTTAAAAATAGGTTTATCCTAAAGATGCATGGATCCCCTTGACAGAACTACATCCTGATAGGCCAGGTGGTCTGCCAAAACCCACAGGCAGGGATGTGCCTAACAAAAGGAGAGAAAATATAGCAATTATGAAATGAGAACTTTCGGCAGTCCCGGGCTTACTTCTTTAAACGTTAGAGTTACTATGTGAAATTAAGAAGTTTTAATTTTGTTTAAGTAGAAGAGTTTTCAACATATCCTTATGAGCCTACAATCAGATTCCAGGCTAAAACAAATATGGCATGCAAGTAAAAAAGACTAGAAAAATAGGTAATTCTACTGCACAAT
>NW_021436299.1:0-489 GCF_001605985.2 Dendrobium catenatum | reverse complement strand
CCAGTAGTGTTTTTGTTATAGTACTTAACTTACAACTAACCAAGTAATTTCTACAATTTTCATCAGATTAAATAAGTAAATATTAAGATGCATTAGATTAAAGACCTATGACGTTTGCCTCAACCTCCTTGTAATATGTAATTCCAGAATAAGCTAAAGGATGTCATCATAGATTATGCTTGCAATAATTAAAAGCATCAAATAGGATGTTTTGTGAACATTTTAAGAAAAAAAAAGGTACCTATCTCTTCTTTGGCTCATTGCTGGTGTAATAGATATATAGTGATGTTTCTTGAGTGCAGGAAGAACTGCTTCAACATAGTCGAAATTCCCTTTCCGTTTGCTGCAGTCCACTTTGAACGGTTCCTTTGATGCAAGATCATTGGGCAACTCCTTCACAACTTCCACAAATCCCTTGGTTTGCTGGATGAAGTAGTCTACATCAAAAATGTCCTCAAAGCCACTGAACAAAAAAAAAATACTATTAAC
>NW_021436298.1:0-205 GCF_001605985.2 Dendrobium catenatum | reverse complement strand
TCAATCTTATGACCATTAGTCAGTGCTTAGGTGTTATAGCATTTAGGTTCAAGATAAAATATTAATTTGGATAATTTTCTTAGTTGATTGTTATGACTTTTAAATTAGGAATTGTTGTTCTTTATTCATTCAATTATTCACCTATAGTTTTGTATTATTCTAAATTTTAAGTGATTTTTAATTACAATTTTTTTTTTTTTTTTTG
>NW_021436297.1:0-583 GCF_001605985.2 Dendrobium catenatum | reverse complement strand
ACTTGACCTATCGATATCTTCTCCATGAGCTCCTTTGCTTCTTTGTCGCACAAGATTTCAAGAAATTTCATAGAAGCGAAAGAATGGAGAACAAGCGTAGAGACAGAGGGAGATTGAGATGAGAGAGGGAGCTTGAGTGCGAGGTTGACTGTTTTTTAAGCAGTTTTTTACTAGAAGTTGTTTTAAGAAGCAGTAAAAAAGCCTTCCAAAACGCAGCCTAAATCGCCTTAGGAGCTTAGATGGAAGGGCATTATTATCTTTAATATTTCTATCATGAACAAAAATAGATTGAGTATATACTTAACCAATGTTGCAAGAACAATATTTTTTAGATCAAAATTTTGATATTTATTTTTACTTTCACTAAATTTTCAATTATTTAATGGCCGCACGACAATTTAATTATTCATTTTTTCTTCTTAAGATTAAGAATATATATGTAAATGATGAATAATATTGAATTTATTATGTCTTTTTACAGTAACTATTCTATGTATTTGTGTTATAATTTTTCTTATTTACTAACATTAACAAATGTTTGACAATGTTATTTTAACTGAGGAAAAAAAAAAAAGCATAAATG
>NW_021436296.1:0-1006 GCF_001605985.2 Dendrobium catenatum | reverse complement strand
CCTTTCCAATATACTCAAGTTTTATCATACTACATCAAAAACATCAATAAGAGAAACACCCTTTCTTCTTCTCCTTTCCCCCTCCATGTGAATAATAAAGGCATATTTATAATTTTCTGAGAATGACATAGCTAGTAAATATGAAAAAAATAAATAACAAGTTGGAAGTTTTCGAATGGACGAATGATGTCGACTCCCTTGATTATGAATTATTTATTGAGTATTTAAGTGCCTTGATAATGTTAGAATTTGGCATTAGTGGGCTCGTTGGATTCATCATGTCAAGCTGCTCGGTTTTATTATAAGCATGTCACATTCATATATTATTTGATCATCCAATTAATGATCTGAAGCTTTCATTAGGCTTAAGTCCTTTGATTTGGGCTTATTTGGGCTCATATTGGACTGACTTGGTGTCATTGCGATATTCTCACTGGGACGATCAATTTGACTATACGTTTGCTGAAATCAGAGTTCAGATAGTCTCAATTTTAATTTTTGAAACTTCTTACTCATATTTACATCGAGATTCATACTTGATCAAAATAGTTTTTTGGTGACATATCAACAGTGAGCAGTAGTCTTGGGCAGAATGAACAGGGAGAGAAATAGAAAGTAAAAAAGAGAGTTGAAGAGATTAAAACAAAGAAAGAGAGAGAGGGGGAGAGAGATAAAGAAGAGAGAGAAAGAGACAGCGAAGGAATTCAAACCACTGCCAATGCGGTTAGCAAAAAAAAGTCAAACCTGAGGCAGAGGCGGAGACGAATGGACTGATTAGATTTAAAAATTAAATATATTGTATAATTAATCATATATATGCTAAAAATTATATTAATATAATTTGAAGTGGACTGACTTAAATTATTGGGCTAGTGGAGAGTGGTACGTGCCCAAGGCCCCTACTATAGATTCACCCCTGAATTTGCCTACATAGGATAATAGTTAAGCCTTTTTAAGATATGAAATCAGAACATCCAAAGAGAGAATTGAAAGTTGTAAGATTTAC
>NW_021436295.1:0-325 GCF_001605985.2 Dendrobium catenatum | reverse complement strand
GTTATTTGATAACAACTAAGGCACTGAATTTCGAGGACGAAATTTTCATAAGGAGGGGTGATTTGTGATACCCTCAAAATGTTTAAAATAATGTAAGCTTCAACTTCCTCTAAATGTTAGATTATTTTTTTTCATAAATTCTACTTTTAATTTCCGACAGGTTGATATATAGAAGTATAGGTAAAAGACTTATTTAATGGTATATGCATAATGAGTTAATGTATAACCGTTAGATAAAGTGAGGTAATTAACTATTAACTATTAACTTAATATTATATTCTCATAACCGTTCTTTTATTTCATCATTTCAATTTCTTATATTATG
>NW_021436294.1:0-320 GCF_001605985.2 Dendrobium catenatum | reverse complement strand
AACTCCAAGGTGTCTTCGTTTAATGTCTTGGCATCATGTTCTCAAGGTATTATTGGAGATCTTGATGTTTTTAACAAGGGTGTTTAGTGTATCTCTATTGTGTATGGGAGTAATTTCATTGTTAAAAGAAGAGAGTTGTGGAGGAAAGTAGAACATTTTTCTTCCAAGGATTTAGCTTCAGTAGTGGGTGGGGACTTCAATTGTTTGCTGGATAGTAGAGAAAATAGGGGTGGGAGAAGATTCAGTTTTTCACAAGGTCCAAAGGAAATAAAATCATTTCTTAACAATAATGATTTTCATGATGTTGGCTTTATAAAACC
>NW_021436293.1:0-232 GCF_001605985.2 Dendrobium catenatum | reverse complement strand
GCAAAAAAAAAAATTTTAGTAGGGGATGGGCAAAAATGATTAGGATTGATAAAATTAGGGCAAACATTTTTTTTGAGAGGGGGCAAAATACCCAAAATACTCAAAATATTCAAAAAAATACCCTCTAAAATTATAAAAAAAAATTTTTGAGGGTGGGCTTTTGCCCCCCCTCACTACCATTGGGATCCGCCCATGACAATAGCAACATCAAGCCTTTATCCCACTACGTGGG
>NW_021436292.1:0-369 GCF_001605985.2 Dendrobium catenatum | reverse complement strand
GAATGCTCATCAGAAAACCAATATATGGGGGAAGAAGCATCTGTCATTTGCTGGCAGAGCTTTGCTAATTCGTAGATCATTACTTAGCATTCCAATGTACTTGATGACTCACACTTCAGTTTCTAAGGGGATCCTACGTTCTATTGAAAAACTTGGCAGAACTTTTTTATGGTAGAAGGACTCTAACAGTAGGGGAATGCAATATGTTGAATGGAAAGAATTATGCCAACCCAGGGACCATGGGGGTCTTGGATTTCACGGATTGGATAATTGACTGGGAGCCCTGCGTGCTAGGCTGGCGTGGCAGGTGATTAGTAATCCAGATTTACTGATGCATAAGGTGCTGAGAGGGAAATATGGCATGGAGCT
>NW_021436291.1:0-290 GCF_001605985.2 Dendrobium catenatum | reverse complement strand
AAGCCGGGCATCTCAGCATATGTCCAGGCAAAGCAGTCCCTGAATTCACAGAGAAGTTCTTTTATTTCTTCTATTTGATCCTCGGGTAAAAGAGAACTAATGAAGGTTGGACGAGGATCTTCCTCAGTCCCCAAGTTGACTTCCTTCAGCTCATCCATAGTGGCTGCCTGTCCACCATCTTCAAGCTCTTCTGGTGCAGGTTCGGTTTCTACGGGCTGCTCATCATAATCATCAGCCTCGTATGTCTCTTCAACATTACCATCATCGGATTCAATTTCCACGCATGTGAT
>NW_021436290.1:0-280 GCF_001605985.2 Dendrobium catenatum | reverse complement strand
TCAGACCCGAAAGAATCATTATCCGTGTTGATGGCCTTCAGTGCCACAGTTTTCTCCTTCTTTTTTCTCACCTGCATCAAGATTTCTTTGATTCACCTCTTTCTCATAAGTAATGGGTGATCCAAGCAAACTATTAATAGAATAACTATTCAAATCCTTAGATATAGAAATTACATTAATCTTAGCATCAAAAAGAGAAGGCAAGCATCTCAAAATTTTATTTACTTTTTTATAATTAGTTAGCTCTCTTCCTAAAGCATGTAATGAGGTGACAATTTGA
>NW_021436289.1:0-225 GCF_001605985.2 Dendrobium catenatum | reverse complement strand
AGAAGTAGATGTTATCATTTCAATAGTAATCTACAATTTTTTTTCCTTACAATCATTTCAATAATATTAAAATCATTAAAACTTTACCAGAAATCTTGTCATTTAAAAGCATAACTAGCTAAATGAATTTGGTCAATTTAAATCTTTAAACTTATTTTTTATTTCTTTTATCTAGTACAATTATTTTTCATTCTCCATAATTTTTTTGCAGAACATCGTTCAAAT
>NW_021436288.1:0-207 GCF_001605985.2 Dendrobium catenatum | reverse complement strand
ATCATCTACATGTGTATAGACAAAGTAATACAAATTATTCGAGATGATATAAATATTATACATTACGATATGTATTGGAAAAAGATAAAACTTTATGCAATCTGTTCAAAACAACGATCGACATGCTACAGAATTCATACCAGAAAAAAATAATTTCATACAATACAAATAAAACACTTAGAAAATTATCTCGATCATTCAAAAATA
>NW_021436287.1:0-369 GCF_001605985.2 Dendrobium catenatum | reverse complement strand
TTTCATGATAGTTTGATACTTCTTTATTACATGTTATGACACAATCATGAGAGGGATATATTATGTATTTTTTTTAACAATTAAGTTGATAAATTTTTTTCTTAATAAATTTACTTGATATGTTATGTAAACCTAGAGAGCAAAAATATTATATTAGCTATTTAAAATAATTCGAACATGAGATTGAAACTGATTATACAATATGGTAGATGGATTTTTCAATTAAGCTTATTAGTTGATTTTGTTAATTTTTATTTTAATTGTAAGTCATCTTTACATCACAAAGTATGAAATTACAATAATTTAAGAATTAAAAAAATAATTAAAAGTTTTGCAAATAAAGCTTAATTTTCAATGACACTCGGGTTC
>NW_021436286.1:0-264 GCF_001605985.2 Dendrobium catenatum | reverse complement strand
GCAGAGAACCTGATCTCCTTGACAGATCTTCTCACAAAAATCTAGAAGGAAGAAGGAAAAGAGTGAAGTAATCCCAATTCATAAGAAGAGAATCTTAACTTTGAACTCCAAGTGAAGCCTTCTCGCTCCAGTGGTAGGAATCCTCCCTTGAATGCTCTCTTCCACTCTCTCCTTGGCTATTCTCTCAAGAGGCACGAAGATCAAATGATAAAAAGATTGGGTGTCAATCTAATTTGGACTATTTATACAAAAGACAAGAAAAAC
>NW_021436285.1:0-281 GCF_001605985.2 Dendrobium catenatum | reverse complement strand
GAATGGAGGCAAGGTTACACTTGGAGATAATACCACGAAGAAAGTAGTTGGATCAGGTATGATTAGAAATTTCAAAAAAATTTTTATAGACAATGTGTTATTGGTTGAAGACTTAAAACATAATCTGTTAAGTATTAGTCAGCTGTGTGACAAGGGTTATAATGTAAAATTTTTACCTACTACCTGCATATTAAGCCTAAATGGAAAAGTAGTTTTAAATGGAAAAAGGGTTAACAATATTTAAATGCTAGATTTGAATTCTATTCTATCTCCTACTGCTT
>NW_021436284.1:0-13136 GCF_001605985.2 Dendrobium catenatum | reverse complement strand
CAAAACTTAACTGTTTGGTGAATTGGGCTAAAACAAAATGATTATAAATAATTTAATTTAATGATCGCTTATATGAACCTATCGCATATGTAATAAGAGGTTTCACCTATAAGCCAGCTTTGGAATAATAAATCAAATAATAGCAAACTCCTCTGCATGCACTTGTGATGTTAAAGATGACATAGATCACTTTTATAAAACTAATGTCTTTCTTCAACTTTTTTTGTTGTAGGTTTTCGTGACAACTTTTTTTTGTTTGAATATTCAAATTATTTTAACTTGGATTGTTAATTAAATTTTTTTCTAATTGTTTGTTATATATGGTTATATCATTATATATTCTTTATTTTAATTTTTACTCTTTATTACGTGCTATTTAAACTTCAGCTATCTAGATGTCACCCGAACCAATTATTGAAGATAACATTAGTGAAGAAATAATTTTGGAGACTCTAGATAAAGTACCATATGGTAGTGTACAAGAAAATATTGCGTTGAATGAGAATGAATTAGTGGAAGAAAATAAGGTTGTAGAAGGAGATGTTTTTGGCATATGAGAGCAGGAAAACGATGTAAATCCTATTATAATAAGAAAACGAAAGAAGACATCTTCTTTCGAATGAGTTCAAGGAAGTGAAACTTTTTATCATAAGAAATGAGAATGTATTCATTGTAAGGGGGGCCCTCACCATATGAAGTATTGGGTCTACAACACAATTTAGACATCATCTAGATCATTCTGTGCCAAAAATTTGTTTCATAAGAAACCAAAAGTACTTCATTTCTTACCTAAGGCAAAGAACCGGATCACACTTCTTGAGTGTCGGCAGAGAACCGGATCTCCTTGAAAGATCTTCTTACGAGAAATCTAGAAGGACAAGAGAAAAGAGTGAAGTAACCATAATTCACAAATGGAGATTCTTACCTTTGAATACCAAGTGAACCTTTCACGCTCCAGTAGTAAGAACTCTCCTTCAAACACTCTTTCACACTCTCCTTCAATCGCCCTTCAATTTTCACAAAGACCAATGGACAAAAAAGATCTCAAGACAGTCTAAAGTGGACTTTTTATATGAAAGACTCAAAAAACCATCCAAAGACTGCAAAATTTCAATTCTGTGCGTACTCGATAGTCCCTTATGATCGAATTTTGTACGTACAAACAGTGTAAAAATTGTTTCGTATGAACTTAATATCCATTGGTACGAAATTCCTTCGTACCCGATCATCATCCTGTACGAACATAGTTCGTCCGGTACGAACAGTTATTTCAAAGGTTTGTTGGGATGAAAAAACAAGATGAATCACAAGTTCAATGAATAGAGAACATCGTCCAGGGATGAAGGTGTCGATTCATCTGGACGAACTGAATAAACTGAAAATCCATAGGACATTGTCCATGGACGAATGGGACTATTCGTCTAGACAAATAGTTCAAACTGAAAATCTAGAGGACATCATCCAGGGATGAATGGGACTATTCATCTGGACGAACAGTACAAATTAAAAATCCAGAGGACATCGTCTAGGGACGAATGGGACTATTCGTCTAGAAGAACAGTTAAAATTGAAAATCTAGAGGACATCCTCCTGGGACGAATGAGACTATTCATCTGGACGAACAATACTTAGAAAAATTTTTGCTCACCCTCTGTTCGTTCCATTTGCTCCTGGAGGTGCATAACTGCTCTGATCGTCCTGTACGAACATAGCTCATCCTATACGATCAGTATTAAAAATTATGAATTTTAAAGTTCTCTCCCGGTGTGTGTGTACTGAGTTACTTAACTACAATCACACTCTCTTCGACTCAAGTAAAAAAATACATACTCCAAGTTACAAAAAATAACAAGCAGATCTTTGATTTGAAGTCTTGAATAATCTGGAGTATGATTTCCCGGATATGTTAGTACACATAAGAGTCAAAAAATAATTCTTTTAAAATGTGTTAGGAGAGAATAGTACTTAAAACAATAATATTTGGAATCATTAAAACATATAAGTTGCAAGAATGTGAAGCATGCAAAGCTAAGTAGCAACTCTCTCAACAAATTCCACCTTTTTGATGATGGCAAAATAATTATTATTTGTATAAGTTTCAAATTCCTAAGTTTCTCCTAAACTCCCCCTAAATGAATAAACATGTGAGAATAAGGGGATTATATGTTAAACTAATCTTAATTTTTAATTTTAAAATATTTACACACTCAAAAACACATAACAATAATCACATTTAAACAAAAAGAAGACAACAAAAAATATGAACACAAAAATACAAATACGAATACGAACAACATGTTAAAGAGACTTTAAAAACAATACTTCAACCAATATTTCTCCCCCTTTTTGACAACAGCAAAAAGAGAAAAAGAAAAAGAACAAATACAGAAATGTAAGAAGTCATATAAAGAGCCTTTGATAATTGATCCTGTAAAGAGGTTGAGTTATATTTGAAATAGAAATTAAATGCATTAGAGAAATAGAAAGATTCATATAATTTAAGTATATATATAATATAGACAAGAAGAAAAAATATCAAAATCATGAATCAGTTTAGATAATGAAATAAGCAAAATTATTGCAAAGTATATGAATAAAAAATTTCTATATTTTAAAATTCAATACAAAATAAAATTGCACATAAGATTAATTTGAATTTAAAGATTAAAAGATTGAGGAAAGAGCATATACTTGTGGCGCTTTGCACATCTTTATAATTTTTGTGGCACACTTTGTGCATATTTTTATTTTTGTGCTAATTTTGTACCTCTTTTTCAATTTGTGAACAATTACGCATTCATTTGATATTTTATACATTTGTACATTTTCAAGTGTATTCTTGATCTTTCCAAAATCAATAATCTAAAATCTCAAATTTCTCTAAGTACAACAATATTTATATTAATAAGAGAAATACAAAATAAGAAAACATCATAATTGCAATAATAATATAAAAATTATTTTAGTCTAACAAGAGACATGAGATTGACATTCTTTAACTAGATCAAGTTATAATCACAACTTAAATTTTTGAAAAATTGGATTTTCTAATGAAATCAATTTTGTATTGCAATTCTAAATATAGCACTTGTGAGATTAATATTTCAAGGATGATCATATAGGCAAACACATATTTTTGAAATGAAATAAAAAATAGTAAAATAAGACAGGATAACTTTTATTGATATCATTGATAGAAGATAATACATTGTGTATGGATGATATCAATACAAAGACACAAATACATAAACACATAAAAACTAACAAATCACATTACACAAAAAAAGATAAAACATAAACATCAACATCACATAACATGACATGAAATATAAAAACATAACAGCTAACAATCACATCGCATCACATTTGGTAGAGAGAAACATAAAGAAGTACAGTCATCACTCAGAGGGGCCCTGATCTGGAGGAGGAGGTGGCTGGCCGAAGAAGTTATAATAGCTACTCATCATAGCCATATTCAAGCCTATAGCATCCAATTGGCCTCGTATCCTTCTCCAAAATGTAGGTCACAAGATGTCCTAAGGCTATATTTTTCTTTCTCTTGTGGGAGACATGGCCAATCTCAGAAAGTTCATAAATATAGTCAATGATCAGTTGGGCTTCATCTATTGGTTGGCTTGTCATAATCAAATAAGTTTCTATAGAAAGAAGAGTGGTAATATTTACTTGATCCCCAGCTTTAGGAATAATGGAGCTTCGAAGAACATGCTGAATGGTTTGAGCATTCCGATTAAGAGTGTACACCTTAGGTAAATGAACTTCATTTCCAAACCCTCTGATAACCTAATTTATCGCAGTCCAGTCAAAGTTGGAGGAAGAAGTCAAAGTATGGGCTCTAATCCCTTGAGTCCTTAAGTTCAAAAGTATCCCCAAACCCACTTTTGTTATCTCTACTTTCTTCTTAAAAACATACGATCAAATCACAGTTTGGTCAGAGTTAAAAGACATGTTTGCAAGAAAGTAGTGGAAAGTTTCCTTGTTGTAGAGTGGACTAGACTCAGAATAAATGCAAACTGTGTAGAAGCAAAAAGTTCCATAATTTGAAAAGTGATTTATTTTTGAAGGACTCTAGAGGGAGTGATCTTGGCGGATATGAACCTAAGGAAGGATTCCTCATTTTCTTTTGATAGAAAGGTTTCTCTAGGGTTTCTAGAGGGGGGTCCCTTAGCAAGTACCTTTTGCCTGTCTCTTTTACTTGAATTAGCCATGGAGAAGATCTGGAAGATTTAGAGGAATGAAAGAGTTTTTAAAGTGAATGAGATTTGAGTTCAAAACCTTTCAATTTAAAGAAAAAACAATTTTTTGTATGAACAAAAATTATTTCATCCAGGACGAATTTGGGTTCGTACGTATGAAATAAATTTCATATGTACGAACAAATGTGTCCAAAAATGAAATGACTTTTCATAAACATGCAAATTATGAGGCATCATTTCGTACAGACTTTTGACCAAATGATCGTACAGACGAACAGGTGTTCGTCTGGGACGATCAGTTATTTAAGATCATTTTTATGACAGTTTGAAATGTTCCCCATATTGAATTGCCACGTGTTCATATGTACGAACTAAACATTCATACGTACGATCAGAAATAAAGAAACTAGTCTTATCCATATAATCATCTACATATTTACATACGAATGAATACATATCGTACGGACGATCGTCTCGTCACAATCGTACAGACGAACAGTATTTTAAAAAATTGAAAAAATTGCATGCAAACTGTTCAAATCAACCATTAATACTCTACAGGATTCATCCCGTACGAAAATAATTTCGTATAGACGAATTCTACACTTTGAAATTTTCATGCCAACACTCAAAAATCATGAATCTTGATGTGAAAGTATACAAAATAAATAGACCGAAGATTGCAAAAGCAAGCACAAACAAAACACTGAAAAATACATACAGAAAATCACAAAATCAAAAGACACACAAATACAAATATCAATGTTACAGAAACATTTAATTAAACGTTCAAGTCAATCACACCAAGTCTTGTTCTTAATGTACTGAAAGTATCAAAGGCTAATGGTTTAGTAAAAATGTCTGTAAGATGATTTTTTGTTGATACATGATTGAGTTCAATTTCTCCTTTGATTATATGATCCTTATGAAATGATGCCTAATGTCTATATGCTTGGTTCTTAAATATTGAATAGTATTTTTAGAGATACAAATGGCACTAGTGTTATCACAATAAATAGGAATTGTGTTTATTATTAATCCTAAATCAATCAACAGTTGCTTCAATCTGAATTTTGTTTTCTACTAGACCAAGAGACTAAAGAATTTCTAATGAATTGACATGTTTCAGAAGTACTCTTTTTATCAACCCTACAACCTGCAAAATCTGAATCTAAAAATTCAATTATTTTAAATGAAGATCTAAACTTAAGATACCAAATTCCTAAGTTTTGAGTTCCCAATAGATACCTTAAAATCCTTTTCATTGTTATCAAATGTAATTCTTTTGGATCTGATTGAAATCTAGCACATAAATAAATAGTAAACATGATATCGGGTCGGCTAGCTATCAAGTAAAGTAAAGATTCAATTATCCCTCTAAATTTCTTTTGATCAACAGATTTTCCCTTAGGGTCCTTATCCAATTGAACTGAAGAACTCATAGGTGTATTAACAAGTTTAGCATTATCTATTTCATACTTTTTGATGATATCCTTAACATACTTTGACTGACTAAAAAATGTACCCTCCTCAGTTATCTTAATGCTAAAGCCTAAAAAATATCTCAAATCTCCCATTAGACTCATATCAAATTTACTAATCATTATTTTAGAAAAATTATCACAAAGATTTTTGTTTGTAGATTACAAGATGATATAATCAACATAAATTTGTACAATGAGTATTTTCTCTCCCAATTTCTTAAAAAAGAGAGTTGTGTCCAAACTTCCTTTTTCAAAAGATCTCTCAAGTAGGAAGGAGCTCAACCTCTCATACCAAGCCCTAGGTGCCTGTTTTAATCCATATAATACCTTTTTTAATTTGAAAACATGATTTTGATGTTTAGAATTTTTAAAAGCTGGAGGTTGTTCCACATATAAATTCTCTTGAATTACCCCATTTAAAAAGGCACTTTTAACATCCATTTGGTATAATTTAAATCCTCTAAAACATGCAAAGGCTAATAAAACTCTAATTACTTCAAGTCTAGCTATAGGGGCAAAAGTCTCCTCAAAATCAAACCCTTTAATCTGATTATAACCCTTAGCAACCAATCTAGCCTTATTTCTAATGACTACTCCTGAGTCATTCATTTTGTTCTTGAATACCCATTTAGTTCCAACTACACTTTGATCATTTGGCCTTGCAGTTAATTCCCAAACTTTATTTCTTATAAATTGATTTAATTCATCTTGCATTATCAATATCCAAAATTCATCCGAAAGTGCTTGATCAATATTTGTAGGTTATATCATTAAAATAAAGGTTGAATGATTGACTTCTTTGTTCAGTCCACGCTTAGTCGTAACACCCTCACTAGGTTCACCTATAATCAATTCATTTGTGTGATTTTAGAAAATCTCAAATTTCTAGGCATCAGGTTTTCTATCTCCAAATTTATTTTCTCAATCTTTTGGGAGTTAATCTCTATCTCATCCTCTTCAACAATTAGTTCTTCCAAAATTCCAGATTCGTCAAATATAATATGTGTGGTCTCCTCAATTACTAAAGTTCTTTTATTAAATACTCTATAAGATTTTCCAACACTTGTGTATTCTATAAAAATTCCTTCATCTGATTTTGGATCAAATTTTCTTAAGGCAAAATTTTCATTGTTATGTATGAACACCTTTCATCCAAAAATATGTAAATATGATAAATTAGGTATTCTTTCCTTTAGTAATTCACAGGGCGTTTTATTTGAATTTGATCTAACATTCACCATATTTAGAACATAATATGTTGTGCTAACCGCCTCAGCCCAAAAAACATTTAGGAAGTGACATTTTGCCAACATAGCTCGAGTGGCTTCTATTAATATTCTATTTTTCCTTTCGACAATCCCATTCTGCTGAGGAGTTCTAGGTGCAGAAAAATTATGATCAATTCCATTTTCCTTACAAAAATCCTCAAATTTTTCATTTTTAAATTCTCCTCCATGATCACTCTGAACTATTAAAATTTCGCATCCTAGTTTCCTTTGAATCTAAGTCAAAAAAAATTTAAACTCCTCAAATGATTCATTCTTATGATACAGAAATCTAACCCATATGAATCTAGAATAATTATCCACAATTACAAATCTGTATACCTTACCTCCTAGACTTATAGTTCCAACTTGTCCAAAAAGATCCATATGTAATATCTCCAATGGTTTACTAGTTCTAAGATCCTTATTGGATTTAAAAGAGGATTTCATCTGTTTTCCTAATTGACATGCATCATAAAGATGATCCTTAGTAAATTCTAGTTTTGGTATACCTCTCACTAAGTTATTTTGGATAATCCTCATAAGGTTTTTCATGCTATAGTAACAAAATCTCCTATGTCAAAGCCATGAATCATCAGAATTAGTTTTTAAACAAAAAGCAGTAGGAGTTTTAATGCAATTCAAGTCTAGCATATACACATTATTTACCCGAATAACATTCAAAACAATATTTCCAATTAGGCTTAATATGCAGCAAGCAGGGAAATTTTTTACACATTATCCTTTATTACATAGCTGGCTAATACTTAACAAATTATGTTTTAAGCCTTCTACAAGTAGTACATTTTCAATAAAAAAGTTTTTAAGATTTCTAATCATACCTGATCCTACCACCTTCCTTGTGGTGTTACTCCAAGTGTAACCCTACCTCCACTCCTGGCTTCCAGCGATATGAATTTAGCAGTATCTCTAGTCATATGCTTTGATCAATCACTGTCTAGGTATCATATGCTCTCACGAGACCTCGTGTGAGAGCGATCCTGCAAAATCATCAAATATTAGACTTGGGAACCCGAATAAGTTTGGGTTCAGCTTTTTGCAAATTATAAATAGATGTATGTATGATATGTCTAGGTTTATGCATCTAAGGTCTCCACACTAAATGAGTTTTCTTCTTCAATATACAGGTGTGAGTTATATGTCCAATCAATACATAATTATGACATTTGACTCCTAGAAAGGGGTTTCTTAATCTTCTATAATTTCTCTGTCTATTTATGGATTGCATAAATTTAAGATACAAAATATGATTCATGAAATCTTCAAGTCATGGTGGTATCCTATTATCCTCGAGAGCTTCTATCTTCATTTTATAAAAAGAATTCATATCTTCCAAGATACAATTTGTATAGTTTACTCGATACAATTTGCTCTCTGATTTATCCTTACTATTTTTAAAATCTTTTTGAAGTTCATCATAGTATGATTGTAAAATTTCATGGTTCTTATTCATATCATCAAACTAATCAAGTAATTTCATGTGGTTATTATCAATTAAAGCATGATATTTTCTAAGGATTTCATGTTCTCTTTGAAGGTCTTGTAATTCTAAATTTAGACTAGTATGCAATTTTTTTAATTTCTTATATGCAACATGTATGCATTCAGAGACTTCTAAAAGTTTATTGTGAGTCAAGTCACATACCTCTTCTTGATCATATTGATCAAGATTATCAGTCATCAAGCACAGATTGGTAACTTCTTCTTCCTTTTCATTCTCTGATGAGTCTGAAGTTGAGTCCGCCCAAAAAGCTCTTTGGGATTTCTTCTTGCCCTTCTTCACCATTGGTTTATCCTCTATATTCTACTTGCTATGAGTGGCTTTGAGTTTTGGACAGTCTGACTTAATATGTCCAGGTTTCCTGTACTCATAGCAAATAACATCATTTGAAACCTTTATATTTCTATTAAATTTATATCGATTCCATTACTGACGTCTTTTTTGCTTCCTCTTCAGAAAGCTTCTGAACTATCTAGTCATTAATGCGATATTGTCCTCAACCTCAGGTGCAGATTGATCACTCTCTGACTCCTCCAACTTTAGTACAATATTCTTCTCCTTTCATGGCTCTCATGCATCAATTTTTTTGACTCACTTCTTACTCGTAAGAAATTAGTGATCCAAGAAGATTGTCAATAGAGTAAATGTTTAAATGTTTAGACTTTGTAATAGTATTTATTTTAGCATCATAAGCAGTAGGTAAACAACAAAGTATTTTATTAACCATTTCAGCATTTGTTAGTTCTCTATCCAATGCATGTAAAGAGATGACTGTTTGTGTGAATCTTGTGTACATATCAGAAATAGATTCATTTGATTTCATGCGAAATAGTTCATAGTCATGCAATAAGATATTAAGTTTAGATTGTTTAACTTCATTAGTCCCCTCATAAGTTATACAAAGTCTATCACATATGTCTTTTCCACTCTTGAAATTAGAAATTCGCATGTATTCTTAAGATTTAAGAGCACAAAAGAAACTATTCAAACATTTAGCATTAAGTTGTGATAAGTCACATTCTTCTACTGTCCAGTTTGCAAATGATGTTTCAACTCTAACTCTGTCAACTAATCTAGTTGGTTTTATATACCCTTCTTATACTAAAATATACATACGATAATCAAGTGACTGTAAAAAAGTAGACATGTGTATTTTCCAAAAATCAAAAGGAATATTATCGAACAAGGGAAGTCTAGTTATAGAGAAACCTTCAGGTGTGTTTCAATTTTCAAATGTAGCCATGGTTGTTAATCAAAAAGTAATCTAAACTTATGATTTTGAAACTAAGCTCTGATACAACTTATTGAAACTTATTAATTATGAATTAGGTTATTAGACCTAAACTTATGTCCCAGCGGCTAACCAAGAGGGGGGTGAATTGGTATTTAAAAAATTTCCCTCTTATATTTTTTAAACCGATAAAAATTCTTATAGTGAAATTTTATGAAAAAGATTTTTCAACCACAGATCAATAGAAAATAATAAAGTAAAAAAGCAGCAAAAAATAAAAAGATATAAGATTTATAGTGGTTCGGTTAAATATGACCTACATCCACTCCTTGAAGTCTCCTACTTCAGGTATTGCACTATTATCACTTAGTGTCTCCTTTTGCCCCCACAATAAGGCGAAGAAGCCTTCATAAAAACTCTCTTCCACCACTACCCGGTGTGGTAGAGAACTGTCATCCTTTTTCACCCTTCAAGTGTAGGCAGAGTACCTTCCGCTGCTTACACTCTCAAAGTGTAGGCAGAGAATCTTCCCGCTGTTCACACTCTCTATGTGTAGGTAGAGAACCCTTCATCCTTTCACACTTCTCCAAGTGTAGGTAGAGAACCTCCCGCTATTCACACTCCTTGAGTGTCGGCAGAGAACCGGATCTCCTTGAAAGATCTTCTCACGAGAAATTTAAAAGGACAAGAGAAAAGAGTGAAGTAACCACAATTCCAGTAGTAAGAACTCTCCTTAAAACACTCTCTTTTACTCTCTCATTCAATCTCCCTTCAGTTTTCATGAAGACCAATGGAAAAAAAGATCTCAAGATAGTCTAAAGTGGACCTTTTATATGAAAGACTCGAAAAACCATCCAAAGACTGCAAAATTTCAATTATGTGCGTACTCGATCGTCCTGTACGATCGAATTTTATACGTACGAACAGTGTAAAAACTGTTGCGTACGAACTTAATGTGCATTGGTACGAAATTCCTTCGTACCCGATCATCGTCCCGTACGAACATAGTTCATCCGGTATGAATAATTATTTCAAAGGTTCATTGGGATGAAAAAATCAAACGAATCACAAGTTCAAAGAACAGAGAACATCGTCCAGGGACGAAGGTGTCAATTCTTTTGGATGAACTGAATAAACTGAAAATCCAGAGGTCATCATCCAAGGATGAATGGGACTATTCGTCTGGACGAACAGTTCAAACTAAAAATCCAGAGGACATTGTCCAGGGATGTCTAGGGACGAATGGGATATTCATCTGGACGAACATTTCAAATTGAAAAATTCAGATGACATCATCCAGGGACGAATGAGATTATTCGTCTGGATGAACAGTTCAAATTGAAAATCTAGAGGACATCATCTAGGGACGAATGGGACTATTCGTCTGGACGAATAGCACTTAGAAAAAATTTTTCTCACCCTCTGTTCATTCCATTTTCTCCTGGAGGTGTATAACTGATTTGATCGTCCTATACAAACATAGTTCGTCCTGTACGATCAGTATTAAAAACTATGAATTTTAAAGTTCTCCCCTAGTGTGTGTGTGTGCTGAGTTACTTAACTACAATCACACTCTCTCCGACTCAAGTAAAACAAATATGGGCACCAAGTTACAAAAAATAACAAGCAGATCTTTTATTTGAAGTCTTCAATCATCTGGAGTATGACTTCCTTGAAATGTTAGTACACACAAGAGCCAAAAAATAATTCTTCCAAAATGTGTTAGGAGAAAGTAATATTCAAAATAATAATATTTGGAATCATCAAAACATATAAGTTGTAAGAATGTGAAGCATGCAAAGCTAAGTAGGAACTCTCTCAACAGATGGCTTAATTTCATAGCGTATGTATCTGAAAAAAAGAAGTAAGAAACCTGCTAAATTTAATTTGGATAATTATCTCGAAAACGGTTTAGAGATTTGTCCACCATGTAAGACTTTTGATGTTATTGGGTGGTGGAAAAGAAAAAAGCAAAATACCATGTATTATCAAGATTGGCAGTGGAGATATTAGCAATTTCTATTAGCACAATTGCTTCTGAATCTACGTTCTCAACAGGTGAGTGAGTAGTTGATACATATCGTTCTAAATTGGAAATTGAAACAGTTTAGGCTTTGATATGTGGATCGAATTGGGATTGTGTTCACTATGGTTTGAATGGAAGAATGAAGGTATTTATTTTTAATGCTCCTGTAATTCGTTGAATGTTTATTTTATAACTGATAAACTTTGTAATTATTTATAGGAAAAAAAGGACGACGATGAAATTGAGATACTGAGATACCAATACCTTGTACTTGAATAATATTATCATGGTAAATTTCTAGTAAATGATAAATCTCATGTCTTGTCACATCCAAACCTGAGCATTTAGAAGCCCTCCACATGCTAAATGTTTTGAATACTACGCTTCCATATATTTCCAATAAAATTAGAATGAAAATTTTGTTTGACGTCATGTTTGCTCTTACATCTTATGTCTCCTCTATTTAAAGGAATCCTATAGATACTATTGTTTCTCCATCTTATGTTTCTTTCTTTTATTAAAAAAATCACATGTGGAAGGTATTTATCTTATGAATATAATCACAACATAGTCTAATACTAAGGGCTCTCCACATAATCTTGTTAGAAGCAAGCGCTACCACATTGCTCATTAGATTTTGTTCAACTATTTTAGAACATGAGGGTTTTTTAAATTCAAATCATATTCATAGGCCTTTGGAATATATCTTGCCACAAATTTCAAATTTTACCTCAACCCGAGAAATATAAGATCTACCATCAGAATCTTGTGAGAACCGTACTTTTCCCCGTTTCTCGCTAGATATTGTCCATTATTTGTTCACATCTGGATTTTTCCACATTTCATCCATATATTTTTTAGATACAGTCAAATCCCAATATGCCCGTCCATAGACTAATTCAAAATAAGAGCAAAAAATCCGTTATATGTTTAGTTCTATAAACAGATGTATGAAATGAGATGAATGGAATAGAAATATGAATGATATAGAAGCATTCAAACAAAGCCTTAACTCATCATAAATAAAAGATAAAAATGTTTTAAGCAAAATCGGAGATGTATTTTCAACCATGTGGATACGATACCTTCCTCTTGTCTTCACTTTTCTCATAGGTGCATATTTAGAAACTCTGCTTTGGCTTAGTTTGGTTTGATAATATTTCTTGATTCCTTAACTTCTAAAATTTGTTAGTATTTTAAAGCATTTTATGCAAAAATTGTATTGGTTGGCCTTAGTTTTGAAACTGCATAATTTATGATTTTTTTTATTAATATTGCTTGATGAGATAAAGTTTTATATTTTGTAACTATTCCTAATTCAGTCACTATTAAATAATGTTAGCATTTGTTTTTATCTTTTCGGCATTTATTTCTACTACAAATTATTTAGTTTG
>NW_021436283.1:0-692 GCF_001605985.2 Dendrobium catenatum | reverse complement strand
TTTTTACTCAAATCGGCCAGGATGATATTTACATCATTCTAGACGATCGGGCTTAAAACAGAAAATCTAATCAGGGGTTCTTAATTAAGGCAGCCGTCATTAGCAAATCTTCTTGGACGATATGTGTATTGGCCATGATGATAGGCTCAAAACAGAAAGAAATTGTCGCCATAAACAATTAAGGTATTCTGAACTTTGGTAATCGGCCAGGACGATCTCGTATCAGCCTGGACGATATTCACAATTATGTCTTAATTGATCAGATAATCAAGGAGGTAATTAAGGATGATTGATACAATCATATCATTTTGGACGATTGCAAGATCGGCTGGGACGATCTATTCTTAAATCCTTAGTTGCTCTTGGATGATAAATATCGGCCAGAACAAATTCAGGGCGATGTGCTGGACGATCTGGATCGGACAGCTTGAATTCAGGGCGATGCTCTGGACAATTTTCCTCTGATTTGAACTGATTGGTCAAGACAATCGTGATATCGTCCTGGACGATCAAGCCAATTTTCAATCGTCTAGTTTGCATTCAGGGCGATGCTCTGGCCGATCTTTTGAGAATTGTACAGATCAGCCAGGATGATTTCTATATCATCCTGGATGATATAGTCGGCAACTTGTAATTAATGAGCTCCTTTGAAGATTTTCTATTTAAGAGCTCTTGTTCAACATTTTTGAACA
>NW_021436282.1:0-249 GCF_001605985.2 Dendrobium catenatum | reverse complement strand
AATTACATAATCTTTATCATATAATGTCATAAAATATGGTATAAACTTTGCATGATCAATCATTTGAACAGAGTAGTAAAATCATGATCTAAAATTAATCATAAAGATTGCATGAACATGTTAGAACTTTCAAAACATAGAACTGGAGAAAAACAAAAATATTACTGTAATAAAGAATCATGTATACTTACAGAAGTTTGGAATCTGATTTTTTGCTAGTCCTTCTTCCCTCGATGTCACCACGATTAA
>NW_021436281.1:0-224 GCF_001605985.2 Dendrobium catenatum | reverse complement strand
TAATATTCATTAATATATTTTTTGATTTCTTGAGTCAAGTCTTGTAAGGGAGTATGCTTGTTTGGTGACAATGCACACACACTCATGAAAGTGAGATCTAGTCAAATCCAAAAGATCAAGTTTTGAACTAATAGTACTAGACGATTTTGGATCGTCCAGAACGATCCTTTATGATCTTGGAAAACAGTCTCCAATGATAATTTAGGCAAGATTTTAAGATTTAA
>NW_021436280.1:0-389 GCF_001605985.2 Dendrobium catenatum | reverse complement strand
AATGTCATCCGCAAAGAGCAAGTGAGAAACTCTAGGATTAAGAGGAGAAATAGATATACCCGAACCAAATTTCCTAGAATTCAATGCATTGGACAAAATTTGGGAACAAAGAATGAATAGAAAAGGGGATAACATACACCCTTGTCGAAATCCACATCTTCCCTCAATCCAATTTGTCTTCTTCCCATTAATTAAAATGCAATACTTAGGATTGAGAATACAATTAATAATAAGCTCCAAAAATTTAGTAGGGAAATTAAATTGCACAAGAACTTTCCTTAGTGTTTTCCATCCCATACTATCATAAGCTTGCTCCATATCAAGCTTGATTGCCAACATACCACTTCTAGCATTAGACCACCTGAATTTGTTGAACATTTCTTGAGCCA
>NW_021436279.1:0-210 GCF_001605985.2 Dendrobium catenatum | reverse complement strand
AGATAATATCAATGAGCTTGAGAATTTTGATGAAGATACAGAAATGCCTAGATATTGTCCCAAAAGAATTCAGCAAATGATACGAAAAACTGGAGTTCATAATATGGTCACTTGGCGACGAGCACGTTTCTTTCAAAGAATGTGGTGTCACGAATTATCTAAAATGGGTAATCGTGATACAAAAGGCTTGGGATTTATGACAGCAGAACA
>NW_021436278.1:0-304 GCF_001605985.2 Dendrobium catenatum | reverse complement strand
TGGCTTGACCATCACTACAAGAAAATGGGTCAATAGCAACAACAAAAAATAGAGATAAAAAGAAAATGGTCGCTAAAGATATCTTTTAGCTATCAAAAGTAACTATGGTCTCTAAATAATAAGGAAATTTGATATTCGGGGGTCTAAGGGGGCAGTGTGCCCTGGCAGGATTCGATCTGACCGGAACAAATTTTGGTTATAAGGATATTTTTGGAATTGAAATTAATAAATAAAATGATGAATTATATATCTTTACTATTTGCTGGAGCAATTAACTAAAGACCATAGTATTTTAGAACTTTTA
>NW_021436277.1:0-430 GCF_001605985.2 Dendrobium catenatum | reverse complement strand
CGGATGAAATCATTATTAATTGCTTTCCAAAATTGCTAGAGAAATTTTGGAAAAATTGCTCTGGATCGTCCGGAATGATATTTTATAGTCCAGGACTGTCCACCGGAACGATGTCCAAAAATAAGTTTTTTCTAAATAAATATGGCGGCAGATTCTTTCTGTTTTGAACCTATCATCCCGGCCGATACAAAATCGTCCACGACGATGTGTTTTGCATAATGACAGCTGCTTTAATGAGGATCTCCTAATTAGGGTTTCTGCTTTTGAACTGATCGTCCCGGCCGATATAAATATCGTCCAGGATGATGTTACCAAAAACAATAAACTCTAGGGAACAGTCAGAAACTCTTATACGTTACAAAGCATCAGGAGCCACAATAAAAACAATGGACACAAGAAAGAAAAAAGGGGTACAAACTGACTCAGACCT
>NW_021436276.1:0-239 GCF_001605985.2 Dendrobium catenatum | reverse complement strand
TTCTTTTAAAAAACATTTCTTTTGTTTGTTTATTATTATTTTTTTAAAAAAAAATTAAACACAAGAAGAAAAAAAAAGATACTACAAGAAAGTACGAAACAAAAGATACTGCATTTAGATAAATAGGCATTACAACATTACAACAAACTTCTCCCCCTTTTGACAGCACAAAAAGGAGGATCAACTAAAAGCATAAAGCAAAAAAAAAAAGGGAAAAACTACAAAGCAAACACAGACAA
>NW_021436275.1:0-285 GCF_001605985.2 Dendrobium catenatum | reverse complement strand
GGTGTTGTTTTCCTTAACTCATTCTAATAATTAAAGAATATTATTATAAAAATTAAAATAACCCATGAAATTTTATCTAATTTTTTTAAGAATAATGAATAAAAAAAGAATATGAAAATAGATAAAGGAAGAACAATTTTAGAATAAGAAGCTCTAAATTTTTTGCAAAATAAACTTGAGTATAAAAAATAAATTCTATAAGGTAGAGCTGACGCCTCCACCTTCTATTCATAGATTTAGGTTGGGGCTTGAGCGAATTAATTGTCTACATATACGACCATACAG
>NW_021436274.1:0-223 GCF_001605985.2 Dendrobium catenatum | reverse complement strand
TTTCTCCACCTATAAGAAAAATAAATAAAAAATATTATTTATTTATTTTTTTGTTTAATCATACACGTGGATAATTAGTCGGTAAAATTAGAACTGCAAGCGAATCAAATGTTCGACGAGCTACTTATTGCTCAGTTTGATTAAAGCTCGTTTGTGATCGTTTAACTAACTAAACAAACAAACTTCGAACAACATTTTTAATACTTGATCCTTAAATAAACAA
>NW_021436273.1:0-364 GCF_001605985.2 Dendrobium catenatum | reverse complement strand
AATGAATAATTTTCTGCCGGAAAATTCATCGTTAATACATAATTTTTCTGTAGTGAACTCTCAATCAGTGTATCATGTGAATCTGTCGAGGATAACACCAAATAACATATTTAAAAGAATATACGTCGCTCCACCATCCTACACATGTTAATCAGTGCCCAACCAATAGGTTAACTAGACTTTACTTATTTTTTATACACACATTATTATCACAATATTATAACAATAATAAAAATTTGCTATTACTAAATAACATATCCACATTTATTTTCAAAACATTACAGCTAAGAAAGCATAATTAGGCTTAATTAAAAAAGTGTCAAAATATCCTAATGGCAGATAACAAAAATCATACTGAACAAAA
>NW_021436272.1:0-303 GCF_001605985.2 Dendrobium catenatum | reverse complement strand
TTGGGCCAGTGAAAATCCCGGTCGACCTAACATGTAACTCACACCAATTTACACGGGCCAACAAAAATTTGAAATAATTTTAATTAAGTTAAATCAAATCAATCAAACAAAAGCATGACCCATCAAATGCAACGTTAATATCAACATAAACAATCATAACGATTTCTGTTGGACTAAGAACTCTCCATCTGCACAGCAATATTCTTTTATTTTAAGTCCAGCTACTGATCTTCTCTCACGACCTAAGGGGCCTTTATTTTAATCTAAGGGTCTTATTTTAATAATCTGCAAGTCACATGTGCG
>NW_021436271.1:0-1533 GCF_001605985.2 Dendrobium catenatum | reverse complement strand
GTCGACCCGAATAAATATTTAAAATATCCCCTTTCTTGCAGAGACATTTTAGGATAGAGTAAATTTGGAATTTTGAAGCTTAAATATTTATTTGGGGATCTCAACACATAGCATGATGCCAACCCAAATAAATATTTAAAATGCCCCCTATATGATGGGGGATTTTGAAATGCATTCTTGCTACACAAGAGAATTTCAAAATGCAAATGTATATGTTTGTAAATATTCATGAAATACATAACATATTAAACATAGCATTTTCTTAGGCAATTTTTTGTGTGTTACTTCTTTAAATATCGATCGTTGATCGGCGGCATAGGTCTCTGACCTTCCAGGTTGATTAACTGATAAGCTCCTCCTTGAAGTACCTTCTCGATGATAAAGGGTCCCTCCCAATTAGATTCAAACTTGCCACCAATTCTTTGGTGTGGGATGATTGGTCTTCTCAGCACCATGACTAATTCCCCTTCTTAAAATGCTCGATGATGCACCATCCGATCGAAGGATTTTGTCATTCTTCCTTGATAGATTTCCAAGTTTTATTGAGCTTGTAACCTGAGTTTATCAAGTGTGTCGAGCTCTTCCATTCTTAAAAGAGCATTCTGTGCTTGGGTGAGGTTGTTCTGGATTGCTACCTATAGTGATGGTAGTTCAACTTCCAGTGGAAATAACTCTAAACACTAGTAAATAAAGAGTAGATTTGGTTGGCACTTTATAGGTTGTACGATATGCCCATAGTGCCTCTACCATCTTTGTATGACACTCTCTTTTGTTCTTGGTGAGGATCTTCTTCAATAATTTCATCAACGTCTTGTTGAAGGCCTCCGCCAGGCCATTTGCTCTTGGGTTATATATGGATGAATACCGCCAATCGATTTTATATCGATCAACAAACTTATAAATTTTTATACTTTTAAATGATATATCATTGTCTGATATTATGTGGCATGGCACACTGAATCTGTAGACGACATTATGGTGACAAAGTTGATCACATGCTTGGACATAACTTCTCTGAACATAGTTGCTTTTGCCCACTTAGAAAAGTAGTATGTTACTTCTAGAATAAACCGGTGTCCTAAAGATTACGGCGAATCTTTCAGCTTGATTATATATGTGCCCCGTCATTCAAATGGCCATGATGTTATTGTATGGTGCAGTGGATTTGGTAGTTGATGTATAACATCTCCATGGATCTGATATTCATGACACCTCTTAGCATGATCGATACAGTCATTTACCATTCTTGACCAATAGTACCTCATTCTTTTGATTTTAGCTGTCATCTTGGGACCTGACTGATGTGCACCACAAAGCCTTTTATGGACTTCTACTACCACTTTATCAGCTTCCTTGGTCCCTAGACACCTTAGTCACATTTGATCAAAAGCTCATCTATACAACGTGTCATTGATAAATGCATATCGTAATGATCTTTTTTAAATTTGTGCGGCTAGAGATTTATCTGTTGGGAGTTTACTTTCTTTGAAATAGTTGATGAAGGGTTGCCTACAATCATCTCCTTCCTCAATG
>NW_021436270.1:0-204 GCF_001605985.2 Dendrobium catenatum | reverse complement strand
TATGTATGAAGAACTTTGATAAAATTTCTTAGCTTTAATTTAGTAAAATATATTAGGAGGTGTTAGCTAATTTAATTGATTAAAAAAAAATTGCTATCAAATTCCAAAGATTGGATATTTCATATTTGTTTATTAAATTTACAATTTCATAATCTAAATTAAGAAATAAGGGAAATTTACATACATATCACTTTATAACATCTT
>NW_021436269.1:0-302 GCF_001605985.2 Dendrobium catenatum | reverse complement strand
TCTATATAATATATATTTTGGAAGTTTTTCAGTGCTTCTAATAATCAGATCTTGGGGTCAGTCTTGTTATGATCATATACGGTATGACCTACTTGGTATTGGGTCATATTGGATTGGATTGTGACATATTCTACTCGAAAGGCTTAACTAAAATCTTTCATAAAAAATCATCTTAAATTATGTTGTCTAAGCACTTCCAGGGTAACTTCTACAATGCGTACACCCTCTTATAGCAAGTGCAAGCCTTATAGAAAATATAATTTAAGCTTTGTTTGGGACGGCTTTTTTATTGCTTTCTAAAA
>NW_021436268.1:0-245 GCF_001605985.2 Dendrobium catenatum | reverse complement strand
ATCAAGACAGAAGTAGAAGGATGTTTTTTATTCATCTGTTGACCCTTCGCCTTTGATGGGGCAAAGTAAAAGTCAGATAACAAAAGAGGGGAAAGGGTTTTAACACCACCATCCGCCATTTTAATACATCTCCCATCCACACACTTCCTCTCTACAAAATCATCTTTCTTTTCTTTTACATTTTTCTCAGTAGTTCCTACGACTACTCGAGAGGGAAGTGGCTCAACATCCTTCTGCGAAGCGTC
>NW_021436267.1:0-366 GCF_001605985.2 Dendrobium catenatum | reverse complement strand
ATCAAAACTTTCCTGCAAGCATCAGAACATGTCTTATTACTATCAGAATATAACTTTTTAGCCACCAGAATAAGCCTCATAGGCACCAAATATTCTCAAATATAGATAAAATCTCAAAAGATTATGGTCCCTTATATCTCCGAATAGATATTTTTTAATCATATATGCTAATTATATTTCATCATATTGTAACAATTAACGCTTAACTGAGCATGTGGCAAAATTTTACTAGTTTTTAAAATGGTAAGCAACAAAAATTCGTACTAAGTAAAATTTCACAACTCTAAAACATAACCAAATTACCACGAATTATGTAAAACATCATTTTAAGGCATAAATCATGCTACAACACTATTTTTCAGTGTA
>NW_021436266.1:0-589 GCF_001605985.2 Dendrobium catenatum | reverse complement strand
GTAAAAGGACGACGGAGAGTTTAGGAGAAAACCCTAACCCTAGGCTCCACCAACCTTCGATTCTTCACAGCAGCCCCACCAACCTTCGATTCCTCACAGCAGCCACACCATCGTTTCCGGCATGATTTGAGCGCAGAGAGAGACCGAGTCGCTTCTTTGATAACTAGCCTTCCGCCTAAAACCTTCAGCTTCAAGGCCTTCGGCGCTTCAAGCAGAAAAGAAAGAAAGAGAGTCCGTTCGGTCGTCCTATGCCACAGTTGCACTCTTAAACTTGTTGCTGTCGTTTGGACATTATAGCAGTTACTTATTACAAAAAATAAAATTATTTTTTATATTTCCCAAAAAAAATATTTTTTTACTGTATGTTTTAATCAGTGAACTATAGTTCTAGAGAGATTTTTTCTCTGCTAGGGTTTCTTGCCACCATTGATTTTGTTCTCTTCCCGCCATCCCGCCGGGGGCTCCTCCTCCATGGCCGACTCCATTTTTCCACCTCTCCCTTCCTCCTCACCTCTTGTCTCCACATCTGTCATCGTCTCTTCGTTAGACTGAAAAAATCTACTTGCAACGACTCCACAAGTTTCTAAGG
>NW_021436265.1:0-299 GCF_001605985.2 Dendrobium catenatum | reverse complement strand
TTGTATTAATGAGCTCATTTTGAGATCTTCTATTTAAGCTATGATATGAAATTTTGTAAGTGTCTTTGGCAGCCATTATAGCTTCGTTCTTGTGTGGAAAACTTGAAGAGAAAGCTTGAAAGGGAATGAGGAACGGGTGAAGTCTGAGGGAGGGAGAAGATCCAGTGAGGGGGGACTCAAGGGAGTGTGGAGGGGGATTCCACGCGATTGCTCCGGCAGGCTTGCATCTTAATACCATCGGATTCAAGGCTTGTCTCAAGGTAAGTTCACCAAAGAAGAAGTTCACTTTGGTGTCAAAG
>NW_021436264.1:0-222 GCF_001605985.2 Dendrobium catenatum | reverse complement strand
GACGATGGAACCATGGGATCTTGATCGGGTCTATCATACATTCTCCCACCATCCGCTTTAAGTGCAATATGGTGCAATTTCTATTTTAAATATCTAACTTTTCAAACCTTTTCAAATTCCCAAACTTCCAAACATTTCAAATACCTAAACCTATGCTGCTACTATATACCAGATAACACGTATTCTATACTTATCTGATTGACGACTAGCCTTAATCGAAAG
>NW_021436263.1:0-205 GCF_001605985.2 Dendrobium catenatum | reverse complement strand
TCTCTTGCTTGGACGGGTGGAGAGAATGAAGGAGCAGCTGTTTAGCCAGCCCTAGCAGCTCCAAGAATGAGTTAGAGAGAGGAAATCGTTGGAATGAGAGAGGGGATCGTGTGTGTGAGAGCTTGGCCGGCCCTAGCAGCAAATCTCAGAAAGAGCCGCTGCCTCTTGGGGCTGAGACTCAAAGAGAAACAGGCATCAAGTAAAG
>NW_021436262.1:0-215 GCF_001605985.2 Dendrobium catenatum | reverse complement strand
CCACTATAAATCTGGTGTGTTCTTTCCTTTATTATTTCTACATTTAATTTCCGCATTATGTTTTCCTTGTAGTGAATTTTGGTTTGGTTTGAGTTTTGATTTAAAGAAATTTTTAAATATCAATTCACCTCACTCTTCATTAGCCTTGAGCCAGTTCGTAATGGGCCCAACATTCCTAAAAAAATTTCAAGGGGTATCAGAGCGGGATCCATAAA
>NW_021436261.1:0-570 GCF_001605985.2 Dendrobium catenatum | reverse complement strand
AATGTTACTTCTATATTTATAATGATTAATTTGGTCTTTAATCCCTTATTTTAAAAATATATTTTATTTGTTTTCATATAGTTTCAATAAAATAATCTATACAAAGCCATATTTTAATATTTATAAAATTGAGCACATCTCCCTCTCCTCATTTTAATTATTAATACATTATTTCCAATAAATTCAATAACTATTAGTTTATTATTTATTCATTGATTCTATTTTTCTTTATTAAATTACATTAAAATGTTTACAAAACGAAGATTTGGCATTTTCTCCTCATTTTAATATTAATTCATGATCTTTCCATCAATTATTATTATTTAATTATAATCAAATATTTATAAAACTGAGAGTTGATATTATCTCCTCATTTTAATATTAGAGTATGGAAAGGGTGATTGCTCCATTAATTTTATTTTTCACCTTTTCAAGTGGGATTTAATGGCCCAAATCATTTATTCCAATTCACTTTCAAAGATAATTTTGAATTAAAAACTTTAAATGATAATATATATATACATACATATAACCACATTTCATGTTTTCAACATACTATTAAAAGGTTAA
>NW_021436260.1:0-666 GCF_001605985.2 Dendrobium catenatum | reverse complement strand
ATGGCCTTTCTGTTTCAATTGTAGCAGGCCGTTAACACTATCCTGCCTATTTGTTTTGTAAATTCCGCGACTTAGATCAGAAATATGAAAAAAAAAAAAAAATTTAATGGGATAAATATGGGGTTGAAGGATTGAGAATTGTACATACTTGTTGTTTGGATTATTTTAGTAGGCTTCTATGATGATGATAGTTTGATTGGCTATTCCTTGTAGGAGGATAATGTGTTTTTATATAATGAGCTTATGTTCCAATTGTTTTATGAAATTACTGTTGAGTAAGGAAAGCTGTCCGCAACTCGGTCATATTTAGGCTTGTTGAGTCCGGCTTTATACATCTATTTGAGCTCTTGACTTGAGCCATAGAAATTTGGGCTTCTCCAATCACATCGATGTATTCAATTACAATCAACTCAACTAGTTTTATTATATGGATATTTATTGAGAGAGTATGTGATAGGGAGTTTTTGAACATAAAAAGTTGCTCTCTTGGTGGTTTGGGGTTTTGGAGTTGATGTAGTATTGTGGAAGTGATGTTAGGGTATGTTTTTAAGGGTGATTTAGAGTATCATTAGATGGATTATCATTATTATTATTTTTTAATTAAAATTCTCACAAGGGGCCTACGCGTTAATCGTGAATTCATAGCCCTCTAAAAATACATCGTTT
>NW_021436259.1:0-200 GCF_001605985.2 Dendrobium catenatum | reverse complement strand
ATAGTGATCTTCTTTCAAAGCCTTTAACAAATTTTACGTATTCTAAAATAAGTTTTAATATTTTCATCACTTGAATTAGAATATACTCACCAACCATCCCAACATTAGTAGTGCTCTTATGTTATAATAAGGAAAAGGAATAAAATGGATTTAATAGCTATAGTCGAGCAAGACATTAAAACCCAGGTAAAAACCTATGT
>NW_021436258.1:0-239 GCF_001605985.2 Dendrobium catenatum | reverse complement strand
GGAAGCTTCCCTTCTTTAAGGTAGTCGATTAAGGGTCTTCTCCAATCTCCTTCTTCGTCGGTTGTCGAAGAGGTAGAAAGGATCTGAAGGGGAGTCTTACTGATATGTTCTAAATCTATAAGAGAGAGGGTTTTACTACCCTGAATTTCTATAGGGATGGAATCCTCCTCAGGACATGCAAATTCCTTTGCAAGTTTTGCTGAGGCATCTGCTGCGGAGTTACTTCCACGGGGAACCCT
>NW_021436257.1:0-385 GCF_001605985.2 Dendrobium catenatum | reverse complement strand
ATTCACAACTAAGTTTTTTTAAAGAGATCATAAAAGATAATGTAGCTTGCAAAAATAAAAGAAATTTTTAGCCAATGATGCCAACAAAAGAAGCGCAAAGACATCAAAATTGAAAAAAATTAAAAAAAGATGCGCAAAGCACCACTCAAATTGATAAGAGGCATAAAATGAGCCCACTCAAAAGCAATCTATTCTCTCTTTTTAAATCTTTTAGAACTTAGAAGTTTTGGTTCTCAAAGACTTGATTTCAGTTGTTTTGCGATCGTGACAGATCTACTTTGGTTCATTATTTCATAAAGATAGTTTTGTCTTAAACCAAGTGATGGATGGATTCTTTTTCTTATATTAAATTAATTCTTTGAGTTAGGTCATTGATTTCAAAAGA
>NW_021436256.1:0-883 GCF_001605985.2 Dendrobium catenatum | reverse complement strand
TAAAACATATTGTTTAAAATTTAATTAAAATAAAAATAATTTTTCTTTTAGAATGGGCCAGTTCTTTCCGATCTGGATCAGTTCACTATTTGAATCACCAATTTTTGTCGGTTCAATCCAGTTTGATGCGATGACGATTTTGTAAGCTGGATCAGACCGACCACCCGACTTGTTCACAGTTAAATCGTGCGGTTTGATCCGATTTCCAAAATATTAGGTTTAAACATACTTAACAATAACCTAAAAGCATAAGTTTTTAATTCAAAAATCAATTTGTTCATTGATATATTAGATCTAATTTTAATTTTCTTTTAGTTGTAGTTTTTAACGAAGTAGAACCCTAACAAATGACTAATAAATTTTTGGGCTCCCTTGGGCCGTATATCTTCTATCATTATTGATACTAGTCATTAGAAAATTCATTTGATTTGAAGCACTAATATTGATACAATATATGCATTAAGGGTTTTTGAAATTAAATTTAAAGTCATATTTTAATATTAAACTTATAGTGAAACTAAATGTTTTGGTGAGATGAGACTAATGACATTAAAAGTATATTGATCTAAGTCCAAATGAGTCCAATTCAAACACTTGAGGTGTAATTAAAAATATCATGATATTAATTGAAAGGTTAAACAATATTTGAATATTCTGTGTTTATAGTCAAACAAACTTCTTACTGAGACAACTCTAAAAAGTTTCAAGATTTTTCAGTTTTGTGATCATCAAAACACTTAATTGTTGAAAGAACAACTTATGATCAATAGAATAAATATAGGCCGTCTAACACTGCTGTATATTTTTATTAAAATTGTAAAAATAGCCTTCCTAAATAGCATAAATATACCTGTTGCGTCCTGGAATATTCGCGGCGGTAGAG
>NW_021436255.1:0-206 GCF_001605985.2 Dendrobium catenatum | reverse complement strand
TCATTCTGTGTATAAATGTTTCTATGTATAAATGTTTTTCATTCTGTGTATAAATATTTCGGTGTATAAATGTTTTTCATTCTGATTATGTGTATAAATGTTTATTTAAACATAGTACGCACAACGAACGCATAAAATACGCATACGATACTCGCAAAATATGCATTATGAACGCATAGAGTACGCATAACGCACGCATGATACAC
>NW_021436254.1:0-359 GCF_001605985.2 Dendrobium catenatum | reverse complement strand
TATATATATATATTTAAAGAATGGTGTGACATCTAGTGTGTACCCCTAGAGATCAACCATTAAATAAATTCATCAAAAGTAAGTCTCAAAGATGGCTCCTACAATAATGTTCTTGATGGTCGATACCTTGATAAATCCTTAAAGAAATTCCATCACTTTTTAAATATATCCTCTCAGACTGAAGAAGGTCGTTGCCCGACCTTCATCAGTGACGTTCTTCTCAAAGAGCAAGCGGAGGAAATAAAATAGATTCTTTGTGAGTTCAAGGATTGCTTTGCCTGGAGATACGCTGAGATGTCTACCTTATCCCCTGATGTGGTGATTCACATATTAGCCATCAAGCCAGATGCCTCACCTAT
>NW_021436253.1:0-226 GCF_001605985.2 Dendrobium catenatum | reverse complement strand
TAGAGAATTTGATCTTGAATTTGATACTGGGGTAGTGTCACTAAGGGCGTACTCTACCACTAGCAGATCTGATCCTAAGGGAAAAGAGTACCTAAACCCTAAGGAAGAGAAGGAAAGAATGATTATATATAAAGGAAGAATTCCTAACTACAGATGATCGAATTTGAATTTGATACTAGGGTAGTGCCTCGAGGGGCGTACTCTGCCACTAGTAGATCTAATCCTA
>NW_021436252.1:0-266 GCF_001605985.2 Dendrobium catenatum | reverse complement strand
AATTAATGACAGATAAAAGTTTGGAGCCAAACATTTATTTCATTACATGTGGTAATTATTATTTAAATATATATTTTTTATATCAAATGACAATAATGTTTTAATATTAACGTTAATATTAAAACATTTATCTTAAGTTAATGATCGTTTAAATTATATTGCATATTAATTTTTGAACATAAAACTTGCATTAAAGCAAGCAGAAGACGAAGGGGGTGTGCTCGGTCTCTCTTCATTCCATTTATTTTCGTGTGCGGGGTTTTTCA
>NW_021436251.1:0-244 GCF_001605985.2 Dendrobium catenatum | reverse complement strand
TGTTGATGGAAGAGAAATACTTCATATCGCTCTTATCGATCATTCCAACTTAACACTTGTGCCCAAAATGTAATAATGAGAAAGTAGTTTTATTGATGGCATTTCATCCTTTCCAAAGACTCATACATCTTCCTAACATAAAGCATATAGCCTTGTCCTTGAACCCCACATTTCCAAAACTGAAACATGAAGCATATATAGAATTCCCAACAAGCTCACAAGCCTCTCTTAATGTCAAATGCAT
>NW_021436250.1:0-347 GCF_001605985.2 Dendrobium catenatum | reverse complement strand
TCTCCCTTGCTCTTCTTGCTCTCTCTCTCTCTCTCTCTCTCTCTCTCTCTTTCTCTCATTCTCCCTCTTTCTCACACACACTCTCTCTCTTGTTCTCTTTCTCTCTCTCTCTTGCTCTCTCTCTTGCTCTTCCTTGCTCTCTCTCTCTCTCCCCCACTCTCTCTTGCTTTTTTCCTGGCTCTCTCTTGCTCTCTCCCTCTCTTGCACTTTTTCTCCCTTGCTCTCTCTTGCTTTCTCTTGCTCTCTTTTACTTTCTCTCTCTTGAACTTTTTCTCTCCCTCTCTCCCTCTCTCTCTTTTCTCATTCTATCTCTTACTCTCTCTCTCTCCTCTCTCTCTCGCTCTCTC
>NW_021436249.1:0-652 GCF_001605985.2 Dendrobium catenatum | reverse complement strand
TGTTCTTAAAATAAGACCAAACCTTACTAGCCACCACTATATATATATTCTTTTTAGTGACTGGCCTCGTGGCACTAGAGCCCCAAAAATGTTGTGATGCATGCTGCTTCCAGAGTTAATGTAGATAATATATTAGCGTTGTAACAACGCTTTTCTAGCACCGATGCGCGCGCCCACAAGCACTTTCTCAATCTGCAGTGGCCGCTAGTACAACGCTGTAATGCTTAATTAATTCCCAAAATTTCAGAGCTCAACGCTAGGACGCCGCACTACCCACGTTGTAGCGCTCACACAAACAAAAATCTACATAATTTAGAAATTCAAATTAGGATCATTACACTATATGATATGTTTTCAATAAAAAATAATTTTGTGATTAGAAACATATAGGTTCAATTAACTTTTGGTATCATTGAATTACATTAAGATCACCCTCACTCGATACAAAAACAATAAGGTGGCTTATTATTTCTTTTCCTTCTTTAAGAAAGGTTTTCAAAATGTGGGACTAAAAAAAGTAATTTACATCGTTTAATTAGAATGAAGATTGAAAATATTGATACTCACCAACTGAAATTTGACTCAAACCATTTGTGGTTCATAATATAGAGTCATACTTAGGGGTGTCAATTTCGGGTCACGGGTCGGGCGC
>NW_021436248.1:0-295 GCF_001605985.2 Dendrobium catenatum | reverse complement strand
AAGGATAAAACAAAATTTTAATCAAAAGATTTTCAATTCTATCAATCGTCAAAATGTTTTTTCTTTCCCTTCAAGAAAATGACATATATAAAAGCTTATGATCTCTAGTAGAACATTTGCAAGTTGTCAATCCATTTATGGTTGAGAGAAAAGATTCAAAGCTTTAAAGAAATCAACTTTACTTTAAAAATTCACCATCATGATTAAATCAGTCTGTAGGTCTAAGTCCGCTTTTACGGCATCCTATTGGCTTTCTGACTTAAGTCCGCTCTTACGGCAGCCAAACTTGATTAAA
>NW_021436247.1:0-355 GCF_001605985.2 Dendrobium catenatum | reverse complement strand
AAAAGCATATGATAAAGTTCCAAGAGAAGTGCTATTGTTGCAATAAAAAAATATAGGGGAGCCTATATTTTTCAATCACAAAAGACACGACGGACTTCTACCGACGAAAATGACTAAAGACGAGAAGAGGGACGAACAAACTCTTACAATTCAAATTAAAGAAATAAAAGAAATTAAAAAACCCAAACTCAACTCGATTACAAACGACTCCAAATAAAATTAAAAAGACACCCTAAAGTTGCTGCACTTGGAAGAAAGATACAGGTGGAGTGGCACTTGCGGAGATACGAAAGATGTTAGAAGCCCGAGAAGAAAGGCTGGAAAGAGCCCGCAGGATTTTCGGAGGGGATGAGAA
>NW_021436246.1:0-213 GCF_001605985.2 Dendrobium catenatum | reverse complement strand
TTATACTTAACTTAAAGCATAACAAAGCATATAAAAACTAAGCTGCCCATAGTTAGTTACATAAAATTGTATGTGCTGACACTATAGTTGGTTTTAGGCAGGCAATACAAAATAATACAGTAGGTAGTTATTTTATTGCTTGGTTTATTATATTTGTGTTATCATTATCATAACTTTGATGAATACTTTAAGATTGATTATAACTTCATACAT
>NW_021436245.1:0-283 GCF_001605985.2 Dendrobium catenatum | reverse complement strand
CTACTACTACCCCGCAGTACAACGCTGTCAGCAAGATTGTTTAAATTAAGCACTCAACAGGTTGCTCGTCACTACATCAGCACGACTTAGCCAACCCTGCAGAAAACCAACTAAGGTCTCTCCAAACAACCGTTCCAATTCCAACTGTTTTTTTCAGCCTTATGTCAACCGAGTTCACATGAAACAAGAAAACTAAAAAATATGTTTCAGATAACCCATAGAAATCGAACCTTCACTTGTTCTTTGAGCCTGTTAAACTTCTCATTGACGGACTGCCTCCCGA
>NW_021436244.1:0-276 GCF_001605985.2 Dendrobium catenatum | reverse complement strand
CACTTCTTCTTTCCTTGTTTAAGACCCTTCCTCACCTGCGGGTAGAGTCCGGATAGTCTGACCTATGAGGACGAGGTGCCGGACCTAGGGAAATCCAGTCTTCTAAAAAATTATTTTATAATCCTGTTTTTAAAATTTCAAGCATATTTGATTTGGAAGTTGTCGACCAGCATGCATTGCATTAGATACAAATTAAAAGAGTCAAAATTTTAATTGCATCAGTTTTAGCATTTTAGCAACCAACATAAGTCGAAGGGGCCAATTAGGAAAATTTCT
>NW_021436243.1:0-316 GCF_001605985.2 Dendrobium catenatum | reverse complement strand
AACACCGGGTTAACCTAGACTAGAGCTGATTGTCCTTGCAAACCAACTAAAGTGTTAAAGGTTATATGGCTGGGGTGGATCCTAAGTTGGATAATTTATTAAAGTTATCTTATGTTTAGGTTTGTTAAGGGTTGAAAAGAAAATTTATGTATGATTTTAAATATTGATGTATTAAAGTTTAACTTAGGTGTATTTTAATAGTTAAATGATTACCACCTTTATTGCTTATCAATCTTGTAGGCCTAGGTTATCCAGCAGTAACCGGAGTTGATTAACTTTATTTAGTTGGTTGAGGATTAAAGGTTAATGAAATTGA
>NW_021436242.1:0-262 GCF_001605985.2 Dendrobium catenatum | reverse complement strand
TCAGCAAGACAAAAATAAATCGGACAAACCCTAAACAACTATACCCAAAAACTTTTCACGAACTTCGGAATATTTTGATCAATCAGCAAGAAAACAAACCAACCTCTACTGTGCTCACATATCAAGCTTCTAAAAGGAGAAAATAGAAAAAAAGATAAGAAATACAAACAGCGATCGATGTAGATGTTCGTGTTGAGCCAAATGAGATGTGCACGATGAACACTACGTACCCTACGCACCAACAAGACAACAATGTGTCAGA
>NW_021436241.1:0-510 GCF_001605985.2 Dendrobium catenatum | reverse complement strand
GGAGGGTACCTCCAAGGAGTGGACGTAGGTCGAGTTGTCCGAACCACTATAAATTTCTGTGTTCTTTTTCTTGCTTCTGCACTTTTAAATTCCGCATTTATTTTTGTGCTGTGATTTGGTTTGTGATTTTCTTTCTTTGTCTTAAGAATTTTTTTAAATACCAATTCACCCCCCCCTCTTGGTTAGCTTGGGACTAAGTTCATAGGGCTTAACATCCCGAACGAACTTTCATTGGGTTCCCAAATCTAACCTTTGAATGAAATTGTAGGGTTGCTCTCATAAAAGACCTAGTGAGAGCGTGTGGAACCTGAATAGTGGCTGTTCGTGACACATGACTGGAGATATGAAGAAGTTCATTCTACTGGAGATCAGAACTGGATGCAAAGTAACATTGGGAGACAACACTATCAGGAAGGTGATAGGCTCAGGTATTGTTGGTAATGCTAAAAAATTTTTAATTGAAAATATCTTACTAGTTGATGGTTTGAAGCATAACTTACTTAGCATTAG
>NW_021436240.1:0-251 GCF_001605985.2 Dendrobium catenatum | reverse complement strand
AGGATAAATTCCAATAACTGGCACTCATCAATCACAAAAAACAACATTCAAAGATCACAATTTTGCCATTACGACGGCTAACTAAACCGCCGGTAGGCCGTCGGTCAAATAGCCGGCGGCATCACAGCCAGAAAACCGCCGGCATAAAATCCGGTTGAAACCGGCGGTCGTAACCGTCGGAAAACCGCCGGCTTCATAAACCGCCGGTGATAGTTTCCTACGCAATTTTTTCCGGCGGCACAAAACCCGCC
>NW_021436239.1:0-300 GCF_001605985.2 Dendrobium catenatum | reverse complement strand
GAAAGGTTATACAAAACCAACTAGATTAGTTGATGGATTTAGAGTAGAAACACCTTTTGCAGATTGGACTATAAAAGAACGTGACTTAGCTCAACTAAATGCCAAATATTTAAATAGCTTCTTTTGTGCTTTAAAATCCGAAGATTACATGCGGGTTTCCACTTGCAAAAGTGGAAAGGACATATGGGATAGACTTTGTATAACTTATGAAGGGACTAATGAGGTTAAGCAATCAAGACTCAATATCTTATTACATGATTAAGAGTTGTTTTGCATGAAATCAAATGAATCTATTTCTGA
>NW_021436238.1:0-315 GCF_001605985.2 Dendrobium catenatum | reverse complement strand
AATGCTCCCTCTACACTTTTTCTGATTGGCTAGAGAGATATACTGGAAGGGAATGAGGAAGGATGTGGAGGAAATGGTGGCCCAGTATGATACTTGTCAGAGGAACAAGTATCAAGCTTGTGCCCCTGTGGGACTGTTGCAGCCACTGGAGCTACCTGATCAGGTTTGGTCAGAGGTGACTATGGACTTCATCGAAGGCTTACCCAAGTCGGAAGGCTACACTGTCATTCTAGTCGTAGTTGACCGTCTTAGTAAGTATGCTCATTTCATACCCTTAAGACATCCTTTTAATGCCACTACCGTTGCAGCAGTTTT
>NW_021436237.1:0-309 GCF_001605985.2 Dendrobium catenatum | reverse complement strand
ACACTTTGTAAAAATTTATACAAATATTATACATGTTATGTACAAGTTTATACACGCTATGTATAAGCATCATATATATTTTTTATAAGTTTATACATGTTATGTACAAGCATTATACACACTATGTATATGCTATGTACTAGAATTGCACATATTATATACATGAATTATACACATTATATATAAGTTTATATAAGTATTCCACACTACGTTTAATACTATATATAAGTATTATAAAAACTAAGTACATATTTATACACTCTATGTACAAACATTATACAAACTTTTCATAAGTTTTATACACTCTGA
>NW_021436236.1:0-715 GCF_001605985.2 Dendrobium catenatum | reverse complement strand
GAGATTTTAAATTATTAAATTTATTTCACAATAAATATAATACATAAAATTATTGATTATTTTTTATGTTGTACATATTTTAAAATTCATCTAATCATAAATTTAGTAATTTTTTTTCTTTAAAAGTCAAAAGTGTCCATTTTTTTTTAAGAGTTTGGAAATCAAATTCAAGAAAAAAAAAATCTAGAGTAATGCTTCAATTCGTATGAGACAGATTTCTTAAGGATTTCTAAAATAGCTTTTCAATACAAAAATTTTTTATAAAAAAAACTTGTGTATTAAAAAGCTATTTTAAAAAGTAGAAAAAAAATTTTCATAAGCTAAGGCTTTTATTTGGGATGACTTTCTTAATGTTTTATAAAACAACTTTTTAATAAAAATGTCAATCTCAAATTTTTTGCACTAGAAAGCTGATTTAAAAAGCATTAAAAAAGTTGTCTCATAAGAAACTAAAATGTCTGTTTGAAATAACTTTCTCATTATAATCATAATTTTATTTTATTATTGCTTATCTTTCTAATTTCTCACCATTTTTCAAAGAATTTTAAGTCAAAGCTAAAAATTGCTAAATCATTTTCTACACAACAACTTTACAATCAATTATATAAAAACTCAGCAAAAGTTCTTAAATTTTAAGTTAACAAATTTATGGCACAAAGCTTATGATTAATAATTTAATAATTTAATTATTTTATCTTTTATATAATACTTGTTC
>NW_021436235.1:0-200 GCF_001605985.2 Dendrobium catenatum | reverse complement strand
CTCGTTGACAGTGAAGTACCTATCCGCCTTGTAGATCCATCCATAAGCATCGTCCCCTTCAAAAATTGGATCTTCAGCTTTACTCACATTTGGCACTCCCTCGTTTCCTTATATTCCTCTGTTAACCTCAACATCACAGCCAAAAGACAAAAAGAAATGTGAATTAAAGCGTACCTAAAATCCGGCTGAATTCGTGCAGA
>NW_021436234.1:0-210 GCF_001605985.2 Dendrobium catenatum | reverse complement strand
GTGAAATAGATTGAGATATTATTAGTAGAATTCAAGTAGAATGGTTGAAGTAGAGAAATGTTTCGGGTTTGTTGTGTGATAGAAAAGTACCACTCAAACTAAAGGGAAAATTTTATAAGATTGTGGTGAGACCTATAATGCTTTATACAAAATGTTGGCCATTAAAAGAGAAGAATAATATTAAGTTAAGTGTTGCTAATATGAGGACGC
>NW_021436233.1:0-916 GCF_001605985.2 Dendrobium catenatum | reverse complement strand
TCACCTTCTATATCGAAACACCATCTTCCAAAGTAGAGATGTTCTTCTGAATTTCTTCAAAGCATTCCTTAGCAACTTTAGATTGGACAATAGGGAGGTTCCCATGAAGGGACAAATCTTCCTCCAGCACTGGAGGATCACTTCTAGCATTATTAAGATCATTAACCTACTCATTCACAACCATAAATTGAATAGAGTTAGGATAAGTAATATTAAAATCAGAAGCAAGTATTTAGGGTAGAGTTTATTGAGAATCAGAATGAGTAATAGAAGAAGATGGGTCAGATATAGTCTTCGCATTAATAGGTAATATTTTTTTGTCCCCATCAGACAGAACATGTATCTTTGAGGGCTCTATGGTTTAAGCACTAAGAAGTTCCCTTCCACTAGAGGATGAGTCAACTTGAATAGGATCAGGTTGGTAATGGCTAACAACATTTCCCCCAATAGAAACTCAAATACCTTTAACCTCAATGTTATTCAAAGGATCATTAACAGGCACATTAGAATTTCCACCTCGCACTTTAGCAGGCCTGACCGCTTCTTTGTCCTTCTTAAGGTGAGGATGTAATTTAAAGCATTCACTCAAGCCATGGCCATGCATTTTGCAATGAGAACAAAAAATCATATAATTTTCAAATTCAAACTATTGGAGATAGCTATTCAATTCAGATCCAAACCATATTTTCAGCTAAGAGGATCTCGAGTCAAGGGTGGAGGATTCCATGATCATGAGAGAACTAATTAAGAGCATCTTTCTTACCTTCAAATCTCCTCTCTAGTCTTATCAACTAGAAGAACAGCATCAACAAAAAGCATACATATTGTTATATTCTAATAAATATTTTCATAACTATATAGGGTGACGTTTGCTTCAAAGTCTAAATGACTATCCAAGAAGAGAGATATTGGATGT
>NW_021436232.1:0-888 GCF_001605985.2 Dendrobium catenatum | reverse complement strand
TCCTTTACAATTAATATAATCAAAGTTGATTATTGTCCCGTACAATTAGTGACAATAAAATATTATCCCATGCAAGGATTTGGTCATTAAGCATAATTTATTCAATCGTACAATGTGATCTTACTAGACTAATTAATCTAAATTGGATCCTTAATGACACAAGATTAATTTAGGCAAAATTTCATAACATCGTATAGTACGATTAGTACCTATCATATAGAATGATTAGTTCAACAAATTACTCTTAAAAATTTTCTCTCTATCTCATTCCCATGAGTGTGTGTGCACGATCATCATGATTGCATACACCTTTATAGAAATTAATTCAAGAAATCAAAAATATATATAAATAAATTTTATAGACCATTTCATCATATCATATTCTACCCAATCTTGAGCCCTAAATCTTCATTGAATGGTTCATGATGTACCTGAAATATTAGTACACACAAAGGCAAATACACTATATAAATGCTAAGAGACACAAGGCTGCAATAAGTAATATTTGTTATCATCAAAACTATAAACTCGGGAGTACAAGTTGAAACTATCTCCCCTTTTTGATGATGACAAATATTATTGGTTGAATTTAAAAATTAAAATTATTTTGTTCAAATCTCCCCCTTACTAAGAGATTTTTATTAAAAATAGGGTAAAATTATTTTTTTATTTTAAAGTTTGTTTTTTTTTTTTTAATTTTATGAAAAAATATGAAACTAAATGAGAAATGTAACTAATACGGTCAAATAACTTCTCCCCTTTTTGACATCACTAAAAAGAAGAGAAAACACAACACATAAAATTAAACTACATGTAGAAGGAAATTTGAACGTACAATCATACCTAAAAATAATAAATAAATGCATAAAATAAATAAATAAACACATA
>NW_021436231.1:0-275 GCF_001605985.2 Dendrobium catenatum | reverse complement strand
CACTTAGAGAGTGTGAACAGCCGAAGGGTTCGCTGCCAACACTTGAAGAGTGTAAATAGCCGAAGGGTTCTCTACCTACACTTGGATAGTGTGAACAGCCGAAGGGTTCTCTGCCCGCACTAGGAGAGTGTGAAAGGATGACGGTTCTCTGCCAACACAGGGGATAGTGTGAAAGGACAGAAGGGTTCTTTGCCTACACTTGGAGAGTGTGAACAGCCGAAGGGTTCTCTGCCCACATTAGGAGAGTGTGAAAGGACGACGGTTCTCTGCCAACA
>NW_021436230.1:0-321 GCF_001605985.2 Dendrobium catenatum | reverse complement strand
TGGCCTGTTATTTAAGATCTTTTTCTTATCTTGCTATATTAATTTATCTTATGCATAATAGCCAAAGTTCTTAGATATCATTCAAGCTTTTGTAATCTTGCCATTGCATTTATCACATGATTTTGATTTTGTGTTGTTGATTGTTCTTCCCTATGTTAGAGAGAGAGCTCATATTCTCTAATATTTGGAGGATATACTCACAACTAAGTTTTTTTTAAGCGTATATTAAAGAATTTCTAGCTTGCAAAAGTTAAAAAGGAAAGAGGACAATGAAGCCAAAATTGAAAAAAAAATGTTATATACACAAAAGTGTATCAAAGA
>NW_021436229.1:0-221 GCF_001605985.2 Dendrobium catenatum | reverse complement strand
GATTTTGGTTGAAGGGGCTTGGGCGGCGGAAAGATGCTGCAGCGTGGTGGGCGATGGAGGAGGCAAGAGCGATTCCGGAAGGTCTTGCTCTCCACAGAGCCATTTTCTGTTTCCGAAATGATTTTTGGATTCTGGAAGAAAACCCTCGCAAAAACCTGGACCGAGGTGTATTGAGCTTTTTCCCCTAGCTGGAGAGCAAGCTTCGCAGACCGGGGTGATCG
>NW_021436228.1:0-355 GCF_001605985.2 Dendrobium catenatum | reverse complement strand
GGGGGGGGGGGGGGGGGGGTATTTTAAATGGTATTTCTCTCTAGTTTCTTTATGCTCGTAGATCTCATTTATGTGCTCTATGTTTGAAAATTAGCAGTCTGCCATATTAATGTTTTATATTGATCGTACTGTACGAATAAAATCATATTACATAAATGAAATCGTACTATAAGAATAAACTCTTACTATACAATTTACATCAAATTGTATGACTTGACTTGGCCTAAACTATGCTTTTTCTATTTGAATAAACATATGTTTACTCTTACTTAAAAGGTTTAAATAAGTAATTGCTGATAGTTTTAAACTAACAGGATTGAAATTCATGAATTTACATATCCCATTTTAGTTTCTT
>NW_021436227.1:0-306 GCF_001605985.2 Dendrobium catenatum | reverse complement strand
TATGTATAAGTGAAAAGAATCAGGTCATTTTTTGTAAGAGATTTAGGAAATCATGAGCTGATTTGCGTAGCTGTTAGTTGTAACTTTGATTTTCTATGCAAATCCCCATCGATAAATACTATTCGTTTTGAACATTACATTCAACGCAGAGAGAGCCAGAGAAATATTTACATCCAGGGGATGTAATTAAAGGAAAGTTTTAAGTTTGGAAGACGCAGGACAAGGTAGGAAGAGGAGAGTTGAGAAGAGAAGATAATTTAAATGTTGCGTACATAAATTCGACTTCCAACTAACATGTATTAGATA
>NW_021436226.1:0-295 GCF_001605985.2 Dendrobium catenatum | reverse complement strand
CAACTATTTGTCAAGAGTGATAAATTTAAGAATAATCTCATCTCTAAAAGAGCCAATACTTTGTTGAGCACATCGACATTTCACTCTCAAATGATCTCTTAGCAGTAAGAATATGATATGTGTCATCTAACTAGTGGATTTTCTACCAAATGACATCATTTGTAAACAGTTAAGATCAAGGCTCTTTGACTAGATGTTTTGGCCGTAAAATGTCACCATTAAATTATGGTCACAATCAATGTTTAAAATTGCGTATTCGGGTATTGAGGCATTTTTCATTCGTGAGGCGAGGCAT
>NW_021436225.1:0-226 GCF_001605985.2 Dendrobium catenatum | reverse complement strand
AATACTCATTAAAAAAAAATCATAAAATGAATAAGAATAAGCAATATTGTATGAAATCATAAGAGAGCGAGTTATATATAAAATTAGCTTCATTATGATATAAAGCACATCAAATTATGATACAAAGAATTTTTTTATAATAAACTCTACAAATATTTTTTTTGGAAAATATATGTTAGAATATTCTAATTTAAATTTAATCAGAATAAATTTTATGCATATTAAA
>NW_021436224.1:0-201 GCF_001605985.2 Dendrobium catenatum | reverse complement strand
TGCACTATGCTAAGGCAATCATAGATGCAATAGGAAGGCTTGCACTGCAACGGTCTAGAATGACCCAATGTGATTGATTCAAACTTGACTCATTTTTTACATTTTCACATGAAATGGAATTTCTTAGCACTCCGGGTTGGTTTTCCTTGAGCTAAGCCATCCAAATACTTTTACAATACACATAAAATATAGCCTTCATTA
>NW_021436223.1:0-1286 GCF_001605985.2 Dendrobium catenatum | reverse complement strand
TATATATATATATATATATATAATTTCCAAACTCTAAAAGCTGTTACTATTATACACTGGGTACTTAGTACCTATCCAACGGCTAGCCTTAATCAAAAGTTTTCTTGCGCTATCGGAAGGGGTAATTAACCATTGGGCCTTATGCCTATGGGAAACGAAATCTCAGATCATAAAATCCTCATAAAACGAGGGAGGAATCTCTGGTTAGTGTCTTAGCTAAAATTAAATTTGCCTTTTGAAAATTTATCCCGGAACTTAATTCATTAAAACTCTCCCCGTTTAACAAAAAAAAGGGAGCGAAGAGATTGGGGCACGAATTTTCGGACCCCACAATATTTACAGTAAGAAGCCTTGATAATATTCTATTCAATACCAAGTATTGGTTAACTTAGCATGATATCCATTAACTTGCAATACAAAATACAAATCTTTTATTAAAGCTATCGGACCGTACCTATTTGTTATAATGCTCCTTTCCATATTAACCCTTTTTTTAAAAGGATAGAAATCTATCCCTTATATTTTATTAATTGCAGTAAGGTATAAGCCAATCATAAATAAATTGACATGAAACCAATATTGATAAAGGAGTGCATAAGGCTAGTTATAGATTGACTTCCACACAGGAAGCTAGTTAATATTTAGATAAAGGTCACAGGACAGACCCAAACCTATGACCTGTACTTATAGAACCCTAGAGCATATTGCTAGAGTTGGAGCTATTTGGTCCTTTACATGTTAACCTTTATGTTATGAAGCTTTCTTATGGCTAATTGTCCATAAGCTATATGACAGTGTAATGTATAATGCCATAATGAGTTATATCTAACTTTCATTGCTTTAGGTTTCTAGAATTTGCATGATGCATATTGATAGGAAAAACTTGAGTACGCAAGTAACCCTAAGGTAATACTTGAGTTCGCAAGCAACCCTATCCCAAATTGGTGAGCAAACAGCAGCAAAACTGCTGTTTACAGCAGTTAAACAGTTCCAAACAGTGGGAAAACAGCAAGAAGTTGAGTAGGAATTTGAAGAAAATCAAGCCAACCACTTGTATTCCACTAGTAGGTGAAATAAAGCAATAACAATACAAGATTCTTCAATTCAAGAGGAAGAGAACTCTCCAAAATCTCTAGCCAAGAAGACTAGAGCCCAAGCCTCCAAGAAGATCCCAAAAATCAGCCCAAATTCAAGATAAAACCCTAAATCCCCTTTTCTACCAATTAAGTCCAAACCCCTCATACAAAATCCCTAAACAATCATTCTATTCAAATTCCCCCCCCCCC
>NW_021436222.1:0-239 GCF_001605985.2 Dendrobium catenatum | reverse complement strand
AGATGCAGGAACTTCTGGCAGCAAGCTTGGGGAGCAGAAAAAAATAAACCGGATGGAATTTAGGAGGAAATTGGAGACGTAAAACTCAGAAAATCTGCCATGGAGGAGGCGGATAGATTTTGGCCAGATTTTGGAATTATTTCTAACTTGAGGGGGCTGAATTTTGTGGAGAGAAATTGAAGTGGACCTTGGAGATTTAGACCAAGAGAAAAGGGAAAGAATTTGAATTGTTTCCAAGA
>NW_021436221.1:0-221 GCF_001605985.2 Dendrobium catenatum | reverse complement strand
TGTTCACCACACACTGAAGTAGTAGATTTGAGAACGATCTTGGGAAACCGTACATCTCTAACACCTGCCTTAAAGTTTTCCACCCCATACTATCATATGCCTGCTCCATGTCCATCTTTATAGCAACCATTCCCTTTTTAGCTTTAGCGAATCTAAATTTGTTGATAATTTCTCGTGTGAGCAACATGTTTTCTGAAATGGATCTTCCCCTTATGAATGGT
>NW_021436220.1:0-260 GCF_001605985.2 Dendrobium catenatum | reverse complement strand
CACACATTAAAGTTGCAGAATCACTTTATTTAAGCATTCAAATTTATCACACTAAGCCTTATTCTTAATGTACTGAAAGTATCAAAGGATAGTGATTTTATAAAAATGTCTGCAAGTGATTTTCTGTAGAAATATGAATTAGTTTAATTTATCCTTTGGATACATTATCCCTTATGAAATGATGCCTGATGTCTATATGTCTGGTTCTTGAATGTTGAAAAGGATTTTTAAAAATGCAAATAGCACTAGTGTTATCACAA
>NW_021436219.1:0-1112 GCF_001605985.2 Dendrobium catenatum | reverse complement strand
AGTACTATTTTTCATTTCTAAAATAATTTTTTAGTACAAAAATTTCCTAAATTAAAAATTTTATATTAAAAAAATTGCTTAAAAAAAATAAAAAAAACTATCCCAAACGAAATCTTAGAACATTAAAGTATGTCTACGATCAAAATGAGGCGATCAAGCAAGGAAGAGTGTATGACACATCTAGCAATTTTGTGTAAGTGATGAAAATGCATAGGGAGAGCCATTCTTTCCTATCATCTAAACATTATTGAAAGCTCTATTTGCTTTGAAATCTTTGCTCATAATGAGATTGACATGAAATCTCTCTCTACCAACCAAAGAAATCATGAATTTGAGGATTGCATATGTTATGTATGTGTGAATTTGTCTTAGGTTTCGTTTGGAACGGCTTTCTTACTGTTTATTAAAGCAGCTTTCTGGCATATAAAATTAAATTTTTGTACTAAAAAACTACTTTAAGAAGCAATAAGAAAGCCGTCCCAAATGAAGCATTAATTGACTTAACAGTCCTAAAAAAGAGTTATGGACACAAATGTATAAATTCATGATGAAAATTAGAATTATAATTAGAAAATCATACTCCAAGAGCCCTAAGACCACCTACCTACTCGTTTGACAAAGCTGTCTCAGCCAGTTGGCAAAACAACTTAGCAGAAAGCGATTGCAAGAAGAAAAATACATTAGTTAGAAACTTTAACAAAGTCTTATCAATTAAGCTAATTATCACACACAAATGAATCATGACCATACAAACTATGTGATGAGCTATAATAAAGACAACAGCTACAAAAGGGGCTTGAGCATATGATGCCACGTCATCTTGCCACGTGAGAAATAATACTAAACATGATGATGATGATGATGATGATGATGAATGTTATCATTATCACATCATTCATTCGGCATCATGATAATAAGTTTGATGTATGTTACTGATAAGATCAGTAGCAGGATTAAATGAAATACATTAAAAAAATATTTTGGCTTTTATCATTAAGGAGCATATTAATTATTGCATTTTATAAAGTATTAAAGGTTTGTTTGAGATAGTTATAGCGTTTTATGAAGTTATTTGTGAAATTGTTGTGGGTGAACTATCTTAGGCTTCGTTT
>NW_021436218.1:0-254 GCF_001605985.2 Dendrobium catenatum | reverse complement strand
TCACAAATTATGAAACAAACAATATGTACATGTAAGTATATATAGATATAAAAGAGTTAGCCCTTCCCCTCAATTGGAGAAGATGAAATTATAACGCATGTGATACTTCTTTCTCTACAAATGCGAGGGAGAATGTTAGAGATGCAGCAATCAATTAGTTAGATGATGTTTTAGCATGTGTAATAAGAAAGTTGATGATAATCAGATGATTATAGTCGATTGACAGTAAAGGGATTATAATGGTTGGATGATGA
>NW_021436217.1:0-378 GCF_001605985.2 Dendrobium catenatum | reverse complement strand
TCACCTTCGAGCCGATTGCCCCAATCTAAAGAGCCAACCAGCTAAGGAGAAAGGTGATTTCAAAGCCAAATACAAGAAAGGAAATATGAAGACACAAAAAGCTTTTTGGGCCGACTCTGCCTCAGAATCGTTAGAAGAAGAAGCAGAGGAGGAAACAAATTTGTGTCTTATGGCTAATGATAACCTTGATCAATTGGATCAAGATGAGGTATGTGAAATTTCGTATGAAGAATTATTGCTTATTTATGAGAATATCCATGACTCGTATAGAAAGTTGAAAAAGATGCATGCCAAGCTTAATATTGAATTTAGTTCTTTATAAACCGATCATGCTAAGTTGTTTAAAGAAAATTCTGATTTAGATAGAGATCATATACT
>NW_021436216.1:0-207 GCF_001605985.2 Dendrobium catenatum | reverse complement strand
GCTCATAAGCAATAAGAGAACCAAGAAGATTGTCAATTGAGAAAATGTTTAAATTCTTAGACTTTGTAATTACAGTAATTTTAGTATCATATGCAGTAGGTAAGAAACGAAGAATCTTATTAATCATTTCAGCATTTGTTAACTCCCTACCCAATGCATATAAAGAAGTGACAATTTGTGTGAATCTTATGTACATATCAGAAATGG
>NW_021436215.1:0-262 GCF_001605985.2 Dendrobium catenatum | reverse complement strand
GGGCACATTTATATAAGTGATTTATTTTTATTATATTAAAATATTATACAGCCTTAAGCCCATATCTTTTTGCTTTAGTCATGGATGTTCTCACTAGACATTTGCAAGGGGTTGTACCTAGTGTATGCTTTTTGCTGATGATATTCTTCTTGTTGATAAGAATAGAGAGAGAGTTTAAGATAAACTTGAATAATGGAGGTCAACTTTAGAGTCTAAAATTTTTCATTTGAGTAGATCTAAAACTGAATATATGGAGTATAAT
>NW_021436214.1:0-300 GCF_001605985.2 Dendrobium catenatum | reverse complement strand
GAAATGATGATGCTTTTAGATAGAATTTTTACCGTTTATGATAGCATTTTGTCGTTGTTGCTAAATAAACATTTATGGTAATCATTTATTTCTATGTAGAATACAGCTTTGTTTGAGACGGCTTTTTTAATGTTTCTTAAAGTAGCTTTCTTAAATAGAAATTAAAATTTTTGCACGAAAAAGCTGCTTTAAGAAGCGGTAAAAAAATCGTCCCAAATGAAAGCCTATGTGTGGTCTGATGTTTTGAGATTTTTTTTTTTTTAATGTAATCTTGCTTGCTTATTATTTATCGTCCATTGT
>NW_021436213.1:0-258 GCF_001605985.2 Dendrobium catenatum | reverse complement strand
GTTTGCATGAATTTTAACCATTTTGAGAGCATTTTTTAAATAGATCGTCTGTACGATCTGACGATCGTCCAAGACGAAATTTTTTTCTCTCAAAACGTCGAGATGATTGAATGCAGCGGTTGAGTGGATAAGACAGTTTTAAATATAGATTTCGTCTGTACGAATTTTTGGTTCATCCAGACGAATAAATGTCGTTTCATTGTAGGGGACGGTTTTCAAGAGACATTAAAACGAGTTACCTTTTGATCGTCTGTACGA
>NW_021436212.1:0-725 GCF_001605985.2 Dendrobium catenatum | reverse complement strand
TAAGGAGAAGAAATGAAGTAGAAAGAGGGAAGAAGAAAGGTTTGATGATGGCTTCTTATCGACCGTTGAGGAGGAAGAATGCAAGGAGCGAGGAGAAATTTTAGTAGCTGCAGTGGAGAGCAAGAAACAAAGAGGAAGAAGGGAGGGTTCGGCAGCAGCTGCGGTAGAGGAGGAAGGAAATATGATGCCTTAGGTTCCCTTTTCATCTTAAAATGACGAAGAAGAATGCAACCGAGGCAGGAAAAAGCATTCGAATAGGGAAAAATCGTGTGATTTATGCGATTGGAGAGAGAGCGAGTGAGAAACCAGTGCGGGGGGCTGTTGCGTTCGGCTTGGTTGCCATTTCGAGCGAAGGATAGGGGGGCCACAGGTCGGCTCGTTTGATCCAACCTGTTCTGAACTAGTCGAGGTTTGATTATAGCATCGAGAGAATTTCTTGGTACAGTAGCAGTTTGCTGCACTGCTTCACAACATTAATATGCTCTATGTTTTCTTGGCTGCTGGTAATAATGCCCTACTTCCATTAATTTTTTTTATCCTGTACATATTTTGGTTTCTGAAGCACATTCCCAACTTATGCTTCTTTGATATTTCTTTTGTAAAAGCCAACTTGTTTGCAATGTCAAGAAATATGCAGAACCATTATGGCTTTTCCTCTATAGGCTTTATTACCACATCTCTTTCATGCCTCATGCAGGTGTCAATACTAAGGTCTACAAGACAAA
>NW_021436211.1:0-466 GCF_001605985.2 Dendrobium catenatum | reverse complement strand
TCAGAGAGGAACAGTAAGGGAACGAGGTCTCACATGTAGTTATACCCGTCGCACATCCTTCACACTATGCGTATAAGCATATCGTTGTGTTTATTGTAACTACCAAATCCTTTCCATAAGCACGAATAGTGCAAGTGTTGTACGTAGGCTACCACCATTCATAGGTGAAACACTTAATAAAGACTTTGTATATTTGTTTGAAATCAAACTGTACAGTCATTTCAATTTCTATTGCTTGTGGAGTTCAATGTGCTTGTTTGTGTGTTGGTGTTGATTGTAAGGATGTCATTGCACTCATCACACATCCCTGTGTCCATCGCAATCATTTCAAATCACTCAATTATATGGAATTTCATTATTTCTTATGAGTGAGTTGTGTTTGCAAGTTCTTTGTCCACCACAAGTTCCATGTTCGTTTTATTGATGTTCGTTTGAATGATCTGGATTTTTATTTAGTGTTTATAGT
>NW_021436210.1:0-506 GCF_001605985.2 Dendrobium catenatum | reverse complement strand
CAATAATTTCTATAGTTTTTGTACTTATGCTTATTTAGTGTTTTTTATACATGTCTTATTTTGATTTTGATATCAATTATGCTTCATTGTATCATTTTTTTTAATTGATATCAATAAAAAATGTCTTATTTATTTAGCTATTTTTATTTTATGTTTAAAATGTTTATTTGTCTATATAATAATCCTAACTTAATTCATCTAATAAGTGTTATAATATGAACATCAATACAAAAATTAATTTCATTATGAAATCTAATTTTTTAAATATATGAGTTAATTTATAACTCGATAAAGTTAAGACTATCAATCTCATGTTCTTTTTAGGCATACATAATTTCAATATTATTATTTAAATTTTGATGTCTTATTATTTTTTATTTGTCTTTTCAATATAAATATCTTTGTACTTAGAGATATTTGAGTTTTTGGATTATTGATTTTGAAAAAATCAATTAAAAAAATGGAGAATTATATAAATGTACAAAAATTAAAAGAATGCGCAATGG
>NW_021436209.1:0-234 GCF_001605985.2 Dendrobium catenatum | reverse complement strand
TAATTAAGGATGATTGATATGATCATATCATCCTAGATGATCGCAAGATCGGCCAGGACAATCTATTCAAAAACCTTGGATACGCCAGGATGATAAATATCGGCCAGCTCGAATTCAGGGCGATGCTCTGGATGATTTTCCTCTGATTTGAATTGATCGGTCAGGACGATCGTGAGATCGGCCTGGACAATCAAGCTAATTTTCAATCATCCAGTTTTGCATCCAGGGCGATAC
>NW_021436208.1:0-312 GCF_001605985.2 Dendrobium catenatum | reverse complement strand
TCTCTTGCTCTGTTTTACATTCTCTTGCTCTCTCTCTATCTTGCTGCTGCTCTCTCTCTGTTGCTCTCTATCTCTCTCTCTCTCTCTCTCTTTTCTCTCTCTTGCATTCGCTTGCATTATCCCTTGCTCGTTCTTTCTCCCTCTCTCTATCTCTCTCTTGCTCTCTCTTGCTCTCTCTCTCTCTTTGTCTCTGTCTTGCTCCCTTTCTCTTGCTCTCTCCCTTGCTCTTTCTTGCTCTCTCTCTCTCACCCCCTCTCTCTCTCTCTTTCTCTCTCTCCCTCTCTCTCTCTTGCACTCTCTTGCTCTCTCCCT
>NW_021436207.1:0-378 GCF_001605985.2 Dendrobium catenatum | reverse complement strand
AGTAGGGCATAGAAAAAATCTTAACTTTGCTTAATTTGCTCTTAAGGTATGACCTGCCCTTTCATACTGATTATTGGATAGAGGATTTGATAATGACTAAGAAGGAAGGTATGTTATCCTAGTCTTTTAAGTTTGCTCAATTTGCTCTCAAAGGTATGACTTGCCCTTACATACTATCTCATGAAAATATGTAAAGGATCATTGGATAGAAAGGCTCACGCAACAATAAAGGTCACAATCACACAAACTCTCAAGTCAAGTGGAAAGAATATGCTAGCAACATATCTAACTGAGTGACCTAACTAACTAATACCCCCATTGTTTACTTCACATTTATAAAGCTCAAACTTCAAGGACACAAGAATTGATTGAATAGCT
>NW_021436206.1:0-285 GCF_001605985.2 Dendrobium catenatum | reverse complement strand
GTGCTCCAAAAGGATATCCAAATGAAAAAGGAAACCCCCTTGTGGGGATTTACTTTTCCCTTTGGATTCCTATCTCTTTAAAAATGCCTTATTTTAACGATTTTCACAAAATTTACTATCAAATACATTTCAACAGAAAGAAAAGAAAATCTAGACTCTCCTGCAGGGGTTATCCTAAGTAGTTATAATAAAAATCCATCCAAGCAGTTATATATATATAAATTAAGATGCGCACATCAATCATTTGACCGTGCTCTGATTATTGGGGGCTAAGCAGCTGAAGCA
>NW_021436205.1:0-331 GCF_001605985.2 Dendrobium catenatum | reverse complement strand
AATCCTAAGCCAGAACCTAGGAAGAGGCATTATAACATAAACCATTTAAGAAATCCTTTTCCTGGAGTTAGATGTTTTTCAAGTGGCATGCTAGGACACATCTCACTCACTTGCACCGTTCACAGTAGTACACATTGGGTGTGGAGACCTAAGATGCATGATTCACAACACACCATACCTACATTGCATCCTACTTTTCCTAAGAAGGGGCCCAAACCAGTTTGCGTTCTAAAATCTGACTGTTGTTGAGTTTTGCAGGAGTGCTCTCACCAAAGATCTCGTAGGAGCATAGGATAGCTGGACATATGAAGGCTCGCAGCTCATAAATGCT
>NW_021436204.1:0-205 GCF_001605985.2 Dendrobium catenatum | reverse complement strand
ATTTTTCATCAAGAGATTAACAAATCTAGCAATAGTCAATTTTTCACAAAATAAAATACTGAAAAGATAAAAGTATATAATTCTCTTTGGATTTTAATTTTAAGAAGGATTAGGCATGATTTTAATATTTCGACTTCCATTTCTTCTTCACGGTAAAAATAACGTCTTTTAAAATAAATTAAAAAAAAAATTCTGCCATCACATT
>NW_021436203.1:0-211 GCF_001605985.2 Dendrobium catenatum | reverse complement strand
ATAAAAATATTTTTGTTATATTAGCTTTAAAAGCAAAATTGGGTAATTATTTTTATAGATCGTCTTCTCTTAATTTAAATCTTGTTATTCTTGTGTGATTCTGAGTTGTCATTTTTTTATATATATATATATATTAAAGGAATAATGAGAAATGAGATGTTAAATTCTTGTTCGTAGTTTGGTCGGTCTTTACTAAATCTGAGAGGATTTC
>NW_021436202.1:0-306 GCF_001605985.2 Dendrobium catenatum | reverse complement strand
TTCTTAATTTTGCCCAAAGTGTTCTCCAAAAATGATTCAAAAATATAGTATCTCTATCAGAAGTAAAAGTGCGAGAAATATCATGAAGACGAACAATTTCTTTAAAGAACAAATTAACAATATATGAGGGATCAGAAGTTTTCTGGCAAGGAATAAAATGTGTCATTTTGCTAAAGCGATCCACAACCACAAAAATAGAATTAAATTTCTAGCAGTAACAGGCAACCCCAAAACAAAGTCCATAGAGATATCCTCCCAAAGTTTATTTAGAATATAAAGGCGAGGGAGTACCACACCAAAAAATCT
>NW_021436201.1:0-272 GCF_001605985.2 Dendrobium catenatum | reverse complement strand
AATGAATTTATTTTTTAGTGTAAGTTTTTTTATTGTATGTTTTCTTTTTTTTTAAAGTTTGGTTTGATTTTTTTAAATTAAAATTCAAAAATTGGAGGAAATCTTCCAAGACGACTTTTGGTTCGTACTGGACGATGTGAGAAAAATTGGTTTGCGTGCATTTTAACCGTTTTGAGAGCAGTTTTTAATTAAATCGTCTGTACGATCTGACTATCGTCCAGGACAAAATTTTTCCTTTTCTCAAACGTCGGGACGATTGAATGCAGCGGTTG
>NW_021436200.1:0-471 GCF_001605985.2 Dendrobium catenatum | reverse complement strand
TAGAAATATAGCCATGCAAGATCTAAGCCAACTCAAGCTCAGCTTAAAATATATCTTATGAGCCAAATTTGATGAACTAATTAGTCAATAATGGCTTGACTGATTAACTCATAGGCCGACTCAATTGAAAATATTAATATAAAATACACTTAAAATAATATTTTAAATTCAAAAATTAAAATACAAACTTCTTATAAATATTTTGAAATTAGATATATCTTCTTTATCTCAGTCGATTTCTTATTATTTCTGCTTTAATTGTAAATTTTTGTTATTATATTATTAAAAAAATGAGATGACTCAAATTTATTATTTTCATAATAAATGAGATGGCTCAAATTTATAAAATTTAGCTCGAACTCAAACTCAATTAACTAGCCAAGCTCAAGCTTCAGCCTGAGGTGGCTCGATCTCGACTCAACTTGCCTTCGCTCGTAATAAATCTTGAATATGTTAATAATATTAGCATTA
>NW_021436199.1:0-365 GCF_001605985.2 Dendrobium catenatum | reverse complement strand
GGATCTGACTCAGTGCCTAAGTTTACCTCACATAGTTCGTCCATGGCAGAAGTGACACCATCTTCGAACTCTTGTGGAGCATCAAGTATTCTATCATCGCCACTATCCGGGTCTTCTTTGTCGGCAAGAGAAACAACTGGATAAGCATGGGAAATAACACGAATGCTGGCATCACTGGACTGATTTAACCCCATATAACCTACGCCTCCTGGACCTTGAGGAAAATCAGTCCGCCAGACTCGGGCCTGCTGTAGAGCTTCTTCATCGGGCCAAGTGGAACGAACAAGACCCCGCTCAACAAAGCTCTCTACAGTAGGTGAAAAGTAACGGGGGGCACTCCTGACCTCTACATCCATAGCGGTCTC
>NW_021436198.1:0-305 GCF_001605985.2 Dendrobium catenatum | reverse complement strand
CTAAAAAGAAAAGTATATTCCCTCCCTCCCACCACTTGGTGGATTGACACCTTAGATGAAGGTATATTTATTCTCAATTTATGTTGAATCTCAAAGCACAAAAGTTCAACTAATTTTGGTCGGTTTTAATAATCGTCTGAATTAAATTCAAATGTGTTTCCAAATTTTATATTCAACCATGTTATAATGTTTCTAATATTAGAAATGTATAATTATTGGTTGATGTATTGAAGTTTGAAAATTATTTTGAATTCCCTCACCTTTTAACCTTCTTATAGGTTAGAGTTTATGATGCTTTTAAATCC
>NW_021436197.1:0-332 GCF_001605985.2 Dendrobium catenatum | reverse complement strand
CAATAAGAAAGCAATCTCAAACAAAGCCTAAGTTTAAAAATATCACATTTCTCCAAATTAGTCTTTCGATTATACAAAGTTTATCACAAATAAACTCTCATAGATTAAAAAAAAAAACTCTCATAGATTAAATAAAAACAATTTTGCATTCCAATTTCCTTTAATTTCTACCAAAATTATAAAATACTATTTTGAGCTTTTCCTCAAAAACGATTTTTTTTTAAAGACCTTCAGGATTTAATGTTTTCTGGAGAGTGCAGCTGCTTCATTATCTTCCATCAGTTTATACGGCAAATTCTGATATTTAATTTTATCAAAATGCCACTTTTATG
>NW_021436196.1:0-213 GCF_001605985.2 Dendrobium catenatum | reverse complement strand
GTACTACACATGTGAGTGATTAATTTTTTTCAATTTTTTCCAACAAATTAAACATCAATTTATTCTCCCTCAATTTTTTTTTTGTGAGTAAATATACTTTTTCTATAAAATACTAAGGGGTTATTTGGTTGCTAAAAAAAGAATGTAGTGTAAAATGAATACTATATAAAATAAATATATTATAAAATGAAAACTCTTGAGTTATTTAAATGA
>NW_021436195.1:0-201 GCF_001605985.2 Dendrobium catenatum | reverse complement strand
ACTATTAAATTAATATTATTTTATTAAAAAATCTAAAGTCGCTAAATAGTTTTTAAACCATTTTCCCATTACATTTTCAGCAACAGAGAATAAATTAGGAATTATAGAGGAAATAAGAAGAGAGAAAAGGAAATCTAGATTTGGAGGTCGCGATGCGATTTTTATTCTTCAAGCCTGTTGGGGTATTTACTCGTCTCGCTA
>NW_021436194.1:0-239 GCF_001605985.2 Dendrobium catenatum | reverse complement strand
TTCTTGCTTCCGCACTTTAATTTTCACACTTATTTTTCTCGTGGTGTGATTTTGGATTATGTGATTTTACTACTTTGTGAAAAGAATTTTTAAAATGCCAATTCACCCCCCCCCCCCCCTCTTTCCCCCCCCCTCTTTGTTAGCTTGGGCCAGTTCTATAGGGCTTAACATCCCCAACAAACTTTCAAGTTGTATCAAAGCTTCTTTCATAAAATAAGTTTTTAAAAGCTTTTGAATCT
>NW_021436193.1:0-2701 GCF_001605985.2 Dendrobium catenatum | reverse complement strand
AGAAACATCAACATAAAGAAACTTTTGCTTAGAGGAAATGCATACCCTTACCTCAACTTTCAAGTGCTTTTTCCTTCATAACATTTCCATTTTTCCTTTAACATTTTACCTCACATGATAGTCTCAAATGCATAACATGAATATGAAATGTTCGTAATAGTTTAACATGTAAATATAACACCCGTCTCAGGAGTATCACTTGTACTGATCAGGTACATAAAATTTGGTTATTTCTTTTACCATTAGTTCATAGAAACTATCATTTACCATGGCTCATAAGAGCCTCCTTTACCATGTGATACTCCCGCGTCAACATGCTCATACACTTATTACTTATATAACCATAAGATATTTTTTATGTAAATCATTTATAAACTAACCAAGTGTATGTTTTCTTAGAGATATGTATGCTTGCTATGTTTATGTGCACTTTTGCATGTAAAGAAGAAAGTCATGTATAGTAAGAGTAGAGAAATGAGCATGAGATCCATTCATGAATTGTACATTTGTATAAAGAAAACCTTTGCATTTAATTCTAGTGTCCATAAACTTACATGGGAACATGAGCCATAAGAGTTTCATAATGAGCATAAAGGAATTTGTCATTTCAATGTAATTTGCAATGAAAGAAAATTTGTCTAAATTTTATAAGAACATCCATTCCACCTACCTCAATCCGTGCACCTCTTTCTTTGTCCGATCAAACTATTTCCCTCCACACGATTTATATCTAAAAGAGACATACAAAGAAAAGTATAAGTGACTAATCCCTATACAATATCCTAAACCCTAATTCTAAAGTAATAAAAGGGTTCTTCTAATGTCTTGTTTATGTTCCAATTCAAGCCCTCCACACCAAATCATGATATCTCTCAAACACATTCTCTCTCAATTATGGTTTAGTCCAATTCCTTAGGTTTTAAGCATGCAACACCTTTCCCTACCCTCAAAACATAATTAAAATAAAATCAAATTTTGGAATTAATGAAATAAAAAATTAGAAAATCTTTTATTTAAAATAAAATTCATAAATTAGCCTCTAAAATCCTGTCTAAAACAAATAAAAACCATAGGGATCAAAGATATCATGATTGGGGAAAAAACCCTAAATCTCAAAACTCAAAATCTTGCATAGACCTTACAATGTCTTCCCATAAAAACTTTCTCATGTCATTAGAAACATCTTTTGTGAAGGCATTTCCAAAGAAGATCAATTTTTAAGTAAAACCCTAATTTCCAAAATTCTCATTTTTCATAAAAACACTTCACATTAGGGTTTAAAACTTCCCCTAACCCATCCTTAAACTTTTCTAAAGAAAAACCAAGTTTTCTAAAAACCCTAGAAATCTTCTCATCCAAAAATATTAAGAAAGAGTGGGAAAACCCTAGTTCTATTGCATACATTTTCCTTCCCTTGACTTCCTCTTCAATTTCCCCAAAATTCCTCGCCGGAAAAGGTCACCGGAGTCGCCCGTCTCCCTTGCCCGTCGCCTCCTCTGCTCGGTCCGTCCGCTCCCTCTCGGTTTGGCTGAAGGAAAATGAGAGGGGGAGGGGCGGTTTGCTCTTTTTAGGGAAAAAGGGAAGATGCAAAAGAACATATTACCCTCACTTAAACAATCCCGTCATTAAATATGAATAGGGGTAGTTTGTGTATTTTTGAAGTTCTAAAAATTATATCTCTTAATTTAAGTGAAATTGAATACAAGTTCTATATACCAAATTGATCAGAATTTTGTGCTATATTTTATAAAATTATTCCCGTCGAAATCCGACAACCTCAAAATTTTCACTTAAAACTCATCACGACGCTTTGAAAAGGATGTGAGGTCTAAAACTGCATTTTCGAGTTTTACAATTCTCCCTCCCTTATAAAAATTTCGTCCTCGAAATTTATGACAAGCTTAAGAGATCATAACTTAGTTAAAAAGGTGAGGGTAGCTCTCATTCATCTCTGACTCCTTCTCCCAATTAGCATCTTTCTCAGTTCCATGCTTCCACATAACTTTAACATAAGGAATCTCTCTGCTTCGAAGATGCTTAACATCATAGTCTATGATCTTCTCAGGTTCTTCTATAAATGTCAGATATGGCTGGATATCTATTGTTTCAGTACTGATCTTCTGAGCTTCATCTGCAATATATTTCCTCAAAGAAGAGATGTGGAATACATTATGTACTCCACTCAAGTGAGATGGCAAAATCAATCTGTAAGCCACACTGCCAACTCTCTCTGATATCTCAAAAGGGCCAACATACCTTGGACTTAGTTTTCCAACTTTGTCAAATCTCTTCACACCTTTCATAGGACTAACCTTGAGGAATACAAACTCTACAACATCAAACTCAACAAATCTATGTTTGGCATCATAGTACTTCTTCTGTTTATCTTGCACAGCCTTCAATCTGTCACGAATCAGCCTTATCTTTTCAGTAGCATCATTTACTAAATCAGCTCCAATGATCTTTCTTTCTCCAGTCTCAGCCCAACATAAAGGAGTTCGACACCTCCTTTCATACAAAGCTTCATAAGGTGTCATGCCTATACTTGATTGGAAGCTATTGTTATAAGCAAATTCAATCCGTGGAATGTGTGTCTCTCATTTGCCACCAAAATCCAGTACACATAATCTGAGTAAATTCTCTAAAGTCTGAATAGTCCTCTCTGATTGACCATCTGTTTGAGGGTGAAAGGCTGTACTGA
>NW_021436192.1:0-327 GCF_001605985.2 Dendrobium catenatum | reverse complement strand
ACGAGGTCTTATATCACCGAGTAAGAGGAAAAGAACCAAAGCAGCGAGAGAGAACTTCCGCTGCTCAGGGCAACAACTCTGAGTAGGAGAAATCTCACTGTGGTAACACCCACACAAGCTAGTGGGATCCTGTGGAAAGTGAAAATGACCTTAACACATTCATAGGACTAATCCGGCGACTAAGCCTAGTGTATGAAAGGTAAGATAGGTTACAAAAAGTAGTAGAAGAACTGATCTTTCACATAGAAGATCAAAGTTCTCAAAGCGATGATGTTAGTATCCGAGGCAAGGTATACCCCATCACTACTAGTAAAGCAGCTCTAGGTA
>NW_021436191.1:0-225 GCF_001605985.2 Dendrobium catenatum | reverse complement strand
CAAAATATTTGAACTATTTTTTTTGTGGTTTGAAATTGGAAGATTACATACGTGTTTCCACTTGCACTACTGGTAAAAAAATTTGGGATAAATTATGTATCACCTATGAAGATACTAAAGAAGTCTAGAAATCCCGTTTGAATATTCTCTTGCATGATTTCGAACATTTTCGTATGAAAACTTTTTGAATCAATTTCTGAAATGAATACAAGGTTTACTCAGATT